>NC_090265.1:1279412713-1279712713 GCF_040414725.1 Anabrus simplex | reverse complement strand
TAAATGTCCTCTTATTTTCAGCTGCCTTGCTCGCCGAACAAATGTAAATTTTATGTGCTTTTGGAATTGCACTTAATATCCCGTTGAATTCTGCTTTCTTCACGTTGTGCAGTATCGGGCAAATATAATGTTCCGAGCCCAACCGTGACGTAGTACAGAACCAACTTGACGTTTTCTTACAGCTGGTCTATAATCTCACGTATATGTGTCAACCTACAGCTGACGTTAAGCGGGCTGTCGCAGATTTAATCTCTTCTTCAATAATTGATTAAAGAATCCGATAAGTAGCTGGTTTCTTTACCCGACTCCGTCCTTTCTTCGATGCAGTGCTGGATTGAGATTTTGTTCTAATGGAAGTCTTTTTTCAATAATCGGTTTTAAATAATCCGCTCTCGTCATTCTTTCGCACCGCCTTCTAAGAGTGGTTCTTTCCGTGATTGCCGGTTGAAATTATAATCTTCTCGGCTCGTACCGCTGTTATTTGCTTTATATTGATCCATTAATAGCTGGAACACCATTTTTGTTCCTAATACTGAAACTATAGAACGGTGAAATGGCACAGTACCATCCCGGCATTTGCCTGGAGGAGAAGTGGGAAACCACGGAAAACCACTTCCAGGATGGCTGGGGTGGGAATCGAACCCACCTCTACTCAGTTGACCTCCTGAGGCTGAGTGGACCCCGTTCCAGCCCTCGTACCACTTTTCAAATTGCGTGGCAGAGCCGGGAATCGAACCCGGGCCTCCGGGTGTGGCAGCTAATCACGCTAACCATTACACCACAGAGGCGGACGTTCAGTGATACTATACAGTGAAACTTCTCCTGGATCAAAAAAAAAAAAAAACATGGCCGTATTTTTGCTGTGTAGTTAAAATTAATCTGATATGAGAGTTCATGTTGTAAGTTTATAATCCAGATACATTTCTACTTCTGAAGTAACGTTAAGTCCTTCTATATCCGATATACATGATGTCATTTTGCATTTCTATCGTCGTTACGACGACATGCATGCATGAGATAACTTCATAAGTAAACTCGTGCCTTAATCCCGAGGTGATGCAGCTCTTTTCAGGTACACCGCCAATGGAGGTGAGCTGCATGTACCATTTCAACCACATACCAGCCCTCCTACCTTTCTTAAATTTCTGGCAGTACCGGGAATCGAACCCAGGCCCTCGAGGACGGCAGCTAATAGTACTAATCGTTACGCTACGGAGCGGTAAATCGAGAACAGTGAACAGAGTAGTGAATAGAGACGGGAGCTCGTAATACGAGAATCATAATGGCGTGTTGATCAAGGCAGTTACCTGGCTGTTGTTATTAACGGAAATTGTCCTGTACAGCTGTCCATCCCCATTAATCCAGTACTGCAGTAGCCTATGTAATTAGCATGCTCTATTGTAGCAAGAGGTCCTAAGTATCATTTCAGAGTCTGACTGCCGTGATTACTACACTTCAACGGCGGTATACATTTCCTGTAGAGATCGAATTCTGAATTTTTGGAAAGATCATTATGCAGATTTCATGCTTTTGGTACTTTTATGTGTATACATTTGAATAAGATTTTATTACCTGATCTGATTTTAGAGAATCCATGTTCTTCAGTGACGTTAACAGTAAGAGCGTTGTTGTTTCAGTGACTGTCTTGTGTGTGAATTATCCTTGTTTCATTTTCTTCGGCCAGTCCAGAAATGTATTGGGATCGTAAAAATTTTAATGGCCGGAACACCTCTATCAATTCTAGATCGAATTACAGATACGAATTTCATTACAAATGCCATTGTAACTTATCAGTCGTAATTATTGAGCACCGTTCATTAAATTCATTCATTAGCCTCAGTATAAAAGAACAAAGGACTGCATGTAAGTGCACAAAATGTCACGCTGCGGTGGAAAATGTCCTGCCATTATTAGAAAAATAAAACACTTTTGCAAAGATTTCAAACCGTTTTTGCCATAGAAAAGAGTAAAATGACCATCGAATTAACATGGGTGTCTTGGAAGAGGCTAGTACCACGATCATTGAGACAACGATTGTCACCAAATATTAACTTGGATGGGCCAACCATGTTCCGCACATGGTCTGACACACGCCTTCCAAAGCAAATGATGTATGATCAGCTGAAGGATGGACATCTTAATCAGGGTAGACAGCAAAAGCGATACAAGGTCGTTCTCAAGTCTAATATGAAGAGATTCCAAATGGACATCGGTAACTGGGAAGAGGTAGCGTCTCATGACGTTTTGTCTACGAGACCAACAATGACGAAAGCACAGTCCGATAAAATAGATCGTACAAAATAGCGAGGAAATCACGAGAGGATTACCAGGTTCTACAGCAACAGTGAACTTTGACAGTTTTGATTTGCCAGTATTGCGATAGAGTTTGCGGTTATACAGTTACAGTCCGTGTCAAATGAGAAGCGTTTTGACCTAGAGCTTATAGTGAGAGTTGTCCAACAAAGTGGCTGCTGTGCTGGCATGTTATTCTCTCGATTAATGCGTTGCATTCCGTGGAAAATTTAGCCAGGCCAAAATATTGTCACTTTATGAAAACGACCGCAATTGACGCATCTTCCCATTTGAAACATTGTATTGTTTCCTCGACTTAAGAACCCATAACCGAGGACCTTGATGCATTCAAAAGACATTATACACAGCTTTGAGTGAATAGATGATGATTTTCCTTTAAGGGTTGGGACATTGTGGTCATTAATCCTGTGTACTTTTATACTGTAGACACTACTCGAAATGGAAATTCCACCACCAGAAAGGAATTAATCGTTTTAGGTTATTCTGGAGTTATGAAATCTGTTTGTCCAACCCTAGTCCCATATCTTTATAGGGTCAGCTAAGAAATTGAAACTTCGCAGCGTGTTTTTACTGCCGGATGTTCTTTGTGACATCAAACTCATGAGAAGAGTTAATGAGATGAAATGAATGACGTAATATCTCATGAGAGTAGGAAGGGAGGGTGAAACCTGGCGCTGGCACACAGCCTACTCCTGTTGAATAGCACCAGGGGGTCTGTTCAAAGCTTAACGTCGTCATCCGACCGACGAATCACTATCAGGTACCTCACTCCTTATGAACACTGCTGGGAGGTTTGAAATTGAGGAGTTAAGTGTTGCTACGTAAATGTCGATTTCCGACCAATTGAATTATTTATACCCCATTTATCTCATAAAGGGTCGCGGACGAACCACCTCGTGCACACGGAGCACAGTGCAACTCATCCGACGTGTAGTCTGTGGAGGGGTACTTGTCAAATTTGTCACGGCGACAGTTCTTTTTCCTATTTGTTTTACGTCGCACCGACACAAATGGGTCTTATGGCGACGATGGGACAGGAAAGGCCTAGGAATGGGAAGGAAGCGGCCGTGGCCTTAATTAAGGTATAGCCCCAGCATTTGCCTGGTGTGAAAACGGGAAACCACGGAAAACCATCTTCAGGGCTGCCGGCAGTGGGGTTCGAACCCACTATCTCCCGGGTGCAACCTCACAGCTGCGCGCTCCTAACCGCACGGCCAACTCGCCCGGTGGCGACAGTTCTGTTCAGTGACGTACCGGCGAGTCAGTCTTATCGAGTCTTATTGGCGGGAGGCACACAGACCCAGCACAAGGCATTTTGGTCTGGGAAGCTATTGGCTTTAGTGTGAAATCGTAACTGATTTGGGAACAATATGATCGCTCGATAGCATGTTGATAGGTTACTTAATCTAGTATTTGGCTCTGATGGCCAACATTACAAATAGTAATAATAATAATAATAATAATGTTATTTGTTTTACGCCCCACTAACTACTTTTTAAGGTCTTCGGAGTCGCCGAGGTGCCGGAATTTTGTCCCGCAGGAGTTTTTTTACGTGCCAGTAAATCTACCGACACGGGGCTGTCGTATTTGAGCACCTTCAAATACCACCGGACTGAGCCAGGATCGAACCTGCCAAGTTGGGGTTAGAAGGCCAACGCCTTAACCGTCTGAGCCACTCAGCCTGGCACATTACAAACAGGATGCGGTGTTTCAACAGATTGATACCTATACTCACACTCCATATGTCTCCGGGAAATCTCTCTCCGAAATGTCAACTTTACAGTGACCTAGCAAGTCCCCTGACTCCAGCCTTATTGGACATGTGTGGGGCACAATGGGTCAACAACTGAACGACTTTACTCGGTCATCTCAAACTGTGGAACAACTCACCCTCGCGGTGGCACTAGCATGGGTCGCAAGTAGACAGGAAATGATTAAGGATTCTATTACTTCACAACTCGAAGAAAATAATGTATTACAACTCGAGGTTGTCTTACCCTCGTTAGCACAGTGAAACCGGGAAATGTTATATCATCTCTCTCCCAACCCTTCATGGTGTTAGAATATCCATCGTTGTGCTTCGAAATATCGTTATGCGACAATGTTATCGGAGAAATACTGAGCCGCAGCACATGTATCACGTAGAACGAAAATTCATTTCAAGCTATGCTGAACCTTAGATGACAGAACCTTTCTGGTCAGAGTTCAAAACTGAAATATATCACATGCAGGCTTTTCCAGGCGCAACGACGATATATGAAATGTGCCTGATTATCTGTTATTGTGATTGCTCTGTCTGTCCATTTGCAGTTAGATAGTTCTATGATTGATAGAGAATTTGCAGTGGTCCTATAAAGATGTCGTCCCGTCATATTTTCGAATTGAAACGCACGTTCCCCAGAAAACGGTTGGATGTAGGCCCACTGGGGGGAGGCGAAACATGTGTCTGTTTTCGGTACTTAGAACGGTATTTACATTTCAACGCGTTGTAATTGTGTGTAGAGCAGTTTTAGTTTGAGTTGTGTTCTCGGCCCGTAACGGAAGACCATTATAGTGGGAGAACCGGAGCGCTTGGGATCATAGTACTGACTTGGACACGCTGTTGAGCATAACCGTAATTACTGCTCTACTTTTCGCGCATACACCGGAGTTCAGTATAGCTTAGTCTTCTGGGAAGTGTGTTTTTGTGGTTCAGAGTGTATTCGTATGTTACTTAAAAACAGAACTAAACCTTATGCACTGGAAGAAAACCACTTGGAAGGATACGTTATGGAGAAGAGCTACAAGAGGAAAAGAGAGGTGAAGAAAGCGGTTTACAGAACTTTGAAAGTAAGTAATCTCAGACATTCTTCTTACACAAAGTGATGTAGAATCGAGTTCCATTAAGTGCATATTAATTATGCCACTTTTAGCGATTAACTTTACGTCAACGTTTTAGTTTGATATCGTCTTTTACTGATTGTCAAATGAGTAGAATTCCTTAAATAATAAGATGTTCACTTTTGGCTTATTACCTGGCTGTAATGTTTAGGGTCATTAAATTTGTATAGAGATGTTTTCAGTTTAATACCTTCCCGTCTATTCCTCCCCTCCGAAGTCATTGCCGTCATAAAATATAAATGAGCAGTCATCACGAGAAGGAATCTGCTCAGGTATTTTCTATACCACTACAGCCTTATAGCCTTGACCTTCTAAAGGATATTTTCCTACTCATCGCTCATAGAGGCCAGATCAGTCGTATGTAAAAATTGAGGAAGTCTAGGAAAATATTTTATCAGATCTTCTTAGTAAACGTATTATACTTGTAGGGAAAGGGACAAAAATAAGGGCATTTGTGCATGTCGTTATTTACTGCAACTGAGAATGATGTTATTAAGGTTGGCAATTTCCTCTTGGTCCTTGTCACACATAGGAAAATCCAGTACTCTAATTCTATGATGATGATGATGATTTGGGCAGCAACCATGACCAGAACGGATGCGTATCTTGGACGTAAAGTGTCTCCTACTTAGACGTAATTTGTCAAACCACGGTCGTATTGCTATGTGAGACTGATGAGCAGCATAGTGTCGTCCTTTATTTGACTATTATACATTTCGTCTCTCTATAAACCATGCTATAGGCTATCACGAAACTGATTCGGAGCGAAACTATAGTACACGAGAGGCTGCAGAGTAAGGCGTAGTAATAATCGCTAGTTGTTCAACGTTGCACTAACAAGGATATAAATACTGTAGGTTTTGGCGACGCTTTGATAGGAAAGGCCTGGGACTGGGAATGTAATCGCCGTGGCCTTGATACAGCTTCGGCATTTTTCACGTATGGAAATGCAAAAATCTCATAAAGTCGTCTTCAAAGCTGCTAAGGATGGAGTTCGAGTCCACTATTTAATTTAATCTTACAGCCACACAACCCGTACCGCGTAGTCAGTTCGATCTGGATGAAATAACGTAGGAAAACATACATCACGGAGAAAGAAATGAAACGGTCGTTCTATTCTCAACAATGCTCACATGTTTAGCACTGGATCCAAGTAATTCTAGAAACCCAGTGATTAGAATACAAGTCGAGCTTTTATTTTTCTCTGGTTTATAAATGATAAGGAAAATAAGTTGGTCTGTTAAAAATACCTATGCTTTAGGGGAAAATGGATTGAGAAATACATAAATGAAATCCTAATTTATTCTACTTCTACTGAACATAGGTATACATTTTTATAACGAATATTAATTAGCGCGATCGGTGAACAGAATGCGAGAACTAAATATTTGTATTTTCTCCTCTCCATATCAGTCTTGAGCAATTTCGGAAAGAAGGATACACGACATTATCTACTAAAAGATATAACGAAGAATGAGTGATTCACAGATGATCATGTGCGTTAGTGCGACGCTACACTAAAAGGAAATCGTTTGTAAGCTTATATAGTTTCGGTAAAACACTCAATGCTTCCTTGAAAATAGAACATTTTGAGAAGGGAATTTGGCTCATTGCGACGAGAAAAATATGTTGAGAGTCGTCATGGATAGGTATATTGCCAACGGAAGGTCTTTAGAAAGCTTACCCATATCAGATGTACTTGTTATCTTAATAAATGTATGGATTTAGTAATTTAAAAAGGTCCTTCCTTCTAAACGACACTCATTTCGCTAGTCATATAGTACAATGACAAGAGGAAGATACAATGAAAGACGCCGGAAGGTTAAACAAATGTCGCACAAGCCACTGTGTTCGGCAACTGGATAATGTATCTCCTTTACGAGTGAGTATGTCAATCGCAGTTTGTCTACCATTATTATTTACACGATTAATTTTCACTTACCGCATTATCCCTTTACGTACATTATCTGTGATTTCCTTCTTCCCATGTGTTTTGTAAAGGAAGTTATTTACGGCCCAAGTTCAAGAACCCGTGCTGCGAGCAGGAATTCTGAAACTTGTCACGCACTGTCTAATGAGGATATGAGGCTGGTCGACATGCAACAAGAGGCCAGTTCAGTTTATTTTACAAATTCTTACTTCCTCGTTCCTTAGTAATATCTTCTTACAAATTGTCCGGTTAGAAAATGAATACCGGTTGGGCCTCTATTTACAGTTACAGCACCATTATCAACAAATTCCTTTACAATTTTCGCTATACAGGAAGAGATATGCCTTATTACATCACAATGTCCTGACACGGCCACAACCGAGAAGAGACGATTCTTCGAATGTTTAGTTAATCCTAACACTGGAAACTACGCAAACGAATGAATCATGATTGTAGAAAGCAAGTTTTACTTCAGTGATGCCACAGAAAATAAAAATATTTAACAAGAAAATAAGACCCTAAAATAGTTTACAAATGCAGTGAGTTTAGAATATAAGACTTGCTCTTGCCTAGAACCCAGATCTAGTCAAGTATGTTATCTCTGTGCCAGTGAGACTAGCCAGAGAGTTGTACCCTGGTCTAATTTTGTACTCGGTTACCTGCCATGAGAGATCACTCTACACTAACATTTAAGTACATTTTTATTGATATTGTTATTTCACGTCCCACTAACTACTTTTACGGCTCGGTTAAAGAAATGCAACCTGTTGTTGTTTGAGTCATCAGTCTATAGACTGGTTTGATGCAGCTCTCCATGCCACCCTATCCTGTGCTAACCTTTTCATTTCTACGTAACTACTGCATCCTACATCTGCTCTAATCTGCTTGTCATACTCATACCTTGGTCTACCCCTACCGTTCTTACCACCTACACTTCCTTCAAAAACCACCTGAACAAGTCCTGGGTGTCTTAAGATGTGTCCTATCATTCGATCTCTTCTTCTCGTCAAATTTAGCCAAATCGATCTCCTCTCGCCAATTCGATTCAGTATCTCTTCATTCGTGATTCGGTCTATCCATCTCACCTTCAGCATTCTTCTGTAACATCACATTTCAAAAGCTTCTATTCTCTTTCTTTCTGAGCTAGTTATCGTCCATGTTTCACTTCCATACAATGCCACGCTCCACACGAAAGTCTTCAAAAACATCTTTCTAATTCCGATATCAATGTTTGAAGTGAGCAAATTTCTTTTCTTAAGAAAGCTCTTCCTTGCTTGTGCTAATCTGCATTTTATGTCGTCCTTACTTCTGCCATCGTTAGTTATTTTACTACCCAAGTAACAATATTCATCTACTTCCTTTAAGACTTCATTTCCTAATCTAATATTTCCTACATCGCCTGCCTTCGTTCGACTGCACTCCATTACTTTTGTTTTGGACTTATTTATTTTCATCTTGTACTCCTTACCCAAGACTTCATCCATACCATTCAGCAACTTCTCGAGATCTTCTGCAGTCTCAGATAAAATAACAATATCATCGGCAAATCTCAAGGTTTTGATTTCCTCTCGTTGGACTGTGATTCCCTTTCCAAATTTCTCTTGATTTCCTTTACTGCCTGTTCTATGTAAACATTGAAAAGGAGAGGGGACAAACTGCAGCCTTGCCTCACTCCTTTCTGAATTGCTACTTCTTTTTCAAAGCCCTCGATTCTTATCACTGCAGACTGATTTTTGTACAGATTGTAGATACTTCTTCGTTCTCGGTATCTGATCCCTATCATCTTCAGAATCATAAATAGCTTGGTCCAATCAACATTATCGAATGCCTTTTCTAGATCTACGAATGACATGTACGTGGGCTTGTCCTTCTTAATTCGATCCTCTAAGATCATACGTAAAGTCAAGATTGCTTCACGTGTTCCTAAATTTCTTCTGAAGCCAAATTGATCTTCTCCCAACTCAGCTTCAATTTGTTTTTCCATTCTTCTGTAAATAATACGTGTTAAAATTTTGCAGGTATGAGATACTAAACTAATGGTGCGGTAGTTTTCACACCTGTCAGCACCGGCTTTCTTGGGAATAGGTATAACAACATTCTTCCGAAAATCGGATGGGACTTCTCCTGTCTCATACATCTTGCACAATAAATGAAATAACCTTGCCATGTTGGTTTCTCCTAAGGCAGTCAGTAATTGAGAGGGAATGTCATCAATTCCAGGTGTCTTGTTCCTATTTAGGTCACTCACAGCTCTGTCAAACTGACCTCAAAATCGGGTCTCCCATTTCATCAGCATCAACGGCCTCTTCATGTTCCAGAACCAAATTATCTACATCTTTACCTTGATACAATTGTTGGATATGCTCCTGCCATCTTTCTGCTTTGTCTTCTTTCCCTAGAAGTGGCTTACCATCTGAGTTCTTAATATTCATACACCTAGATTTCCTTTCTCCAAAGGTTTCCTTGATTTTCCTGTATGCAGCATCTACCTTTCCCAGGACCACACAGCCTTCGACATCCTTGCACTTCTCCTTCAGCCATTCTTCCTTAGCTACCTTGCACTTTCTATCCACTTCATTCTTTAATCGCCTGTATTCTTTTCTGCCCTCTTCATTTCTAGCATTCTTGTATTTTCGTTGTTCATCAATCAGGTCTAGTATCTCCTGAGTTATCCACTGATTCTTAGTTGATCTTTTCTTCCTTCCTAACATTTCCTCAGCAGCCCTACTGACTTAATTTTTCATGACTCTCCACTCTTCCTCTGTAGTGTTTCCTTCAGCCTTTTCATTTAGTCCTTGTGCAACATGTACCTTGAAACAATCCCTCACACTCTTTTCTTTCAACTTGTCTAGATCCCATCTTTTTGCATTCTTTCCTTTCTTCAATTTCTTCAACTTCAGATGGCATTTCATGACCAACAAGTTGTGGTCAGAGTCCACGTCTGCTCCTGGGAAAGTTTTGCAATCCAACACCTGGTTTCTGAATCTCTGCCTAATTATAATGAAGTATATTTGATACCTTCCAGTGTCTCCAGGTCTCGTCCACGTGTACAGCCGTCGTTACCTATCGCCTTAAATTCGTGACTGTTCCCTTGCGAAGCCGGGACTGATAGTTATTTATAAGAGAGCTTTCCTATTATGGAGAGGCACATCGCCTTGATGTTCACTTAGCCTAAGAAAGGAAAAGCTTAGAAACATGTTAATTCATAGGGGCAAAGATGACTGGGCATGGAGTTGAATACTTTATCCCATTTAATGCTGAGGTTATGGTCATAAATAGTGGAAGCCTGTACCTTTCACTCCTCCAAGGGCCTTCATGGCCTGTACGGAGATGCTTTGGTTATTAACACTATTAACCAGTATGATCATCAAATAATTGCCAGCCTTCTTTGGTCGAGCGCTCATTGGCAGCAAGTTGTGTGGTCCTAAATTATACCTTAAGTATGGGCAAGGGGAGCAGTAGCTAAATAACCGCGCTCTGGTGGGTTTGAAATGAAAACGATTGCTTCCTTGACCTCTTGTGAGCAAGGCTGATGGTTGACTGTCGATCCAAGCCAATCGATGGGGCAAGTGTCAGGTCAATTCTTCAAGGCTGCAGATGAATTCAACTTTTAAGGATGGTCAGAAAGGGGCCACGTTACCAACTGCAATATCCTCGCGGAACAAATACTTACAAAAATGGGATATCTGTGTGGACAACGGGTGTATGTGTGACTTTTCTCTTTTCCTAATCGTTTATCTACGTGGATAGTTAACTTGCTTGTGACCGATTATAGCTTTCACTTTATGTGTTGAAGACATCGGGACCGAATCTCAGTGTCGTAGGTTGTCATTAAGTGTGTTCAAGTAGACTTGTGTCAGTAGTTTTACTGGTACGTTAGAAAACCCTACTCATGGCAAATTTCACCAGTTCGCTAAGTGGGATCCCTCCAGAGTCCTTCAAGACTGCTACTAATTGTGATTTATTAGGAGCATAATTCGTGCTGTGGCTTAGCCTCTGGCATTCTAACGAGGCTCGAATCCTAGAGGTTCCCAACACCCGGATATAACACAAAATGAGCCAGTGTCATTCCAGTGACTGCAGGAGTATCAGGTTTACGCTGACGAATATATATATATATTGCTAGTTGCTTTACGTCGCACCGACTCAGATAGGTCTTATGGCGACGATGGGACAGAAGAATAGGGCTAGGAGTGGGAAGGAATCGGCCGGGGCCTTAATTAAGGTACAGCCCCAGCATTGGCCTGGTGTGAAAATGGGAAACCACGGAAAACCATTTTCAGGGCTGCCGATAGTGGGGTTCGAACCTACTATCTCCCGAATACTGGATACTGGCCGCAATTAAGCGACTGCAGCTATCGAGCTCGGTACGATTATTATTATTATTATTATTATTATTATTATTATTATTATTATTATTATTATTATTATTATTATTATTAAATAACCAATGAAAATCTGAGAACACCTTGAAGTAGTAGATAACGTCGAGTCTTATATTGTGAATTAATGAAGAATTAAGACTGGATACGGGAATTAGCTGGTGGTCAAATCCTGCAAGATTTTATACGGTTTATCAGTCTCTGTGCTCTGTACAAGGAAAACTAGAGAAAAGAATGAAACCATACGGAGAGAAATAAAACGGAGAAAGAGGCTGGTATTATTTGAACGTACTGAAAGTACGGATTAATATTCTTGATTTCAGGTGAAAATGACCAGAATATTAGGTAAATAATGAAGGTAGAATATCAAAATATGCTGTATGTATGTATGTATGTATGTATGTATGTATGTATGTATGTATGTTGGGTATTCAGCCCGAAGGCTGGTTGGATCCTCAACAGGTTCACCATTAGCTGTCATAGATGGCCTAGGTGTCACCGAAGACGCGTACTAGGGAAATGAGAAGTGAGGTAGTTTCCCGTTGCTTTCCTCAGCGAGCCAGAAATTGCTATTGCACATCAGTCTGCCAAGCCCACTGAAATGCCTGCACCAACCAACCCTATGAGCGACATTTTCACACCATTCATAGCAGGGACTGGCTGCATAAGGGATGGCATTACTAGCGTCACTCATACCTCAGCCACTTTCATATTGTCAAAGCCAAGGAAGAGACTGAGACAGGTCAATGAAAGTAATCATTTTATTCTAGCCCATACCAAAAGACATAGCGCACTGTAAACACTACATCAGCAAAGACATCAAAATAAGCTATGAAATTAAAAATAAAAGGAATGAGATGCAGAGGAAAATTTGTATTCAGATGGATGGGTTTCATCAGGAACAGTACAGAGCCTGGAAGCAACGTGACTGATGATAGATGAGGATTGAAGAAGATACAAAGTAGAGAGGAACCATATTATGTTGTGCCAACGCTGTTTCATCGGGATAAGAGAAAATGATGAGATGATCATCAACGGGGCATAGTTCGTTTACAGCTGGTGGGTTACTCACCGAGCGTTACCGTTACCAGCAGGTGTAGTGCAACCTACTACCCCATGCTGTGCAACGGGTGGGGGGGTCTACTTGGTGTAAGCCGAGTTTAAAGAGAAGAGCTAATAATCATCATTACAAAGCTGTATTATTATTATTATTATTATTATTATTATTATTATTATTATTATTATTATTATTGTTGTTGTTGTCGTTGTTGTAAACGAGTGTTCATTTACGATATGAAAAGTCGCTTAAAATTTAGAGCATAGAACTTTAAAAACGAAGCTTTCCATTAGTTATAGTCCTAAATCAGTAAAAATAGTAGAGGGAAATTATGTGCATATGATAATATGTGTATGTCTACCCCTTAGTACCATTTTCTGATACGGGGTCGGGGATGAGGTGAGATGAAGTTATAGGGCGTGTTTTACGGCCGGATGCCCTTCCTCAGTTGAGGAGCTAATGGTGATGAGGTCAGTAATGGTGAATGAAACTGGATAAGGAGATGGAAGGAATTGTATGTGGTTTGTGCATTGGAACTCTCCCGTCATTTGCCTGGAAGTGAAAATGGGAAGCCAATGAAAAGCATTCTCAGGACAGCCGATGGTAGTGTTGGAACCTGCTCGTCTTCCGAATGCAGAGCCATACCATAGCCGTAGCGCCTTAACACGCGCGGCCACTCCACTTGTTTTGCATATGATTGTATACAATGTATACTGTACATTATTAAATTTGATTCTTCATGAAATACTTTCTGGGAAATATGTACCCAAAAATCCTTCCGTATGTTAATATGTCTTGATGTAAAATATTCACTGCGTACTGTAACACAAGTGATACGTAAAACAAAAGTTGTAAACATATTTTGCAATAAGTGTGCCAAATTTCGTGAAAATCAAGTGAGAAGTACAGTTTATGAAAAACGCATTTCAAATAATTGAAGTTTTAGTAAGTCCTCACGTATAAGTCCTCTTAATATTGTCAGCAACAGAGGTTATCAGACAATATTTCCTAACGAAGTATCCGTTGCTGCTGAGTAAGTAGAGCTAAGGCGAAATGTCATTCGCTTTTCCTACTTGCTGTTCTTCAAGCGAAGATTCTACTCTCTTGCTATTGTTCTCCATCTCCCAGTTCGCCGGAAGCGAGTGAGCGTGATAAATTAGATCAGCTGAGCTTGGAGATTTAATGGTCACTGAAAATACTAGGCTTGAGTTAATTATGATTGAGAGTTTTCGGTTAGATGAAAGATGCTTTTGAAAGTCTGATAGTGCAGTCCTGAATGTAGGCTCTTAGCTCCCTAATTCGTTGAGTTTATTCTGTGTAGCTCCTCTTGCGTAAGTGGAGTGCATGACCTAATTTTATCCATTAGATCACAAGTACTTCATATTCATTACGCATCGAATAACGCTCTAAGTGGCCTTCACCATGCTGCTTTTTTTTAACGCAACATTAATTACTGGCTTGTTTAAAGAGCAACGATCCTTGTAAACGTTTTGAAATGCACTGACATTGTTTTCTCGTCTGTTCTTTCAATCACTATTATTTTTACAAATAAGAGGTGATCTTTGTCGCTCGGAAGCACATTCAACTCCTAACCGCTAGCTGCGAATCCCACTCTTTATCATAGAGGGTGTATAGACTTCTATCCCTTATGGAGTTAGTCTGCAAGCCCTTGTGAATGGACCAAGCGTTTCCTCAATAATAATAATAATAATAATAATAATAATAATAATAATAATAATAATAATAATAATTATTATTATTATTATTATTATTATTATTATTGTTACGGGAATTATCGTGGATCACAGATGTGTAAGAAGGTGCTGGGGTGAATGGGCGGGCAAGGAAATGACCAGAAGATAAGTTAATGCACTAAATTTTGAAATTTCACTTTTCCTTTTTTTTTTTTAGCTTTAAGTTCGATAGATAGAAGATATGAATAAACAATAACAATGCAATAATGAGCTCGTCAGCTCCAGCAACAATGACTTAAAGTCCAACAATCAGGTACAAAACTAGAGAGAATTATCAACATGATAAAACACGAAGGGATGAGCATTATAGCTCTGAAACAGGCACACTATTTTATAAGAGCATGTTTGCTCCACTAACTTACATAGCCTAGGAGTCTGTGCTCCAAAATTAATACAGTCCAGCCTCTCAGAGTCATAAATTTCTTACTGCGCACAAGGTTATACCTGACAATCTTCAAATAAGGTATTTACAGTCACTTAGCCCTGTTTTGAAATTATCTTCTACTCAGCAGTTTTTCACTTTCTTTTCCAGAAACATAAACAGGGTCAATAAGTGCCCATACTGAATGGTCTTAATGTAAAAAGAAAAAGGTTGAACTGGTCATGAACAAAAGGGTGACTACATGGACAATATTAAATTCCAAAGGAGTGTTAAGAGTTTTAGATGATTAGAAATTTTAGTCACCCTATACCAAGTTGAATGGGAATCAACAGAGGGTAATCACTCTTTGTTCCCTTACATTACATGTTTCCCAGCAGGGATTTGAACAGAGTCCTCAGACTTGGCGGAAATCTACACTTAAACCATAAAATGAGAACTTTACACGAATAAAAGGAGTTTTAAACCTTCCCCTCAAGCTATCTGCCATTACTTTGAATTGCTGGGCCTTCCGCACGCCGGCCTGCGACCCCTCCCTCTTAGGTATACGCCGCTTACAATAAACTGGAGCGATGAAGACGACGATACAGCCTTAACCTGCCCAGCTTTTATAGTATTTCGAGGGGAAGATTCCAGAATTTACAGATAGGCGGGATGCTTGTACACACCCATAATTTTAATTGGCTAGAGAAAATATTCACAACATTTCTGATTGGTTGATAGATATAGGAGTTGGAGGGGCAAAAGTGTTGACAACCTTGACACAAGAACAAAACAATCTTCAAAAATTATGGTTCGCTAACTGTGAAAATACACTTTCCCTTAAGAATTAATTGTCCTTAATCCCCGCAGAGAGGGCACTTAGGCCGATGGTAGAGACATCTAACAGTTGCAAACCCAAGTATCTTGCATAACATTAGTTCAAGTTCAATTACCAATGACATATATGGCCTTATAGAAGGTGCGCAATTCAACTGGATGGAGAAATGTACCCCCGGCACAATAATAACATCCACAGAGGGAGTTAATTTTGATCGTCATCATACTTATCATCACACTCTTCCTTGTCGCTGCAACCACTCTGACGGCCCACTGCTATCCCCTTCATATTGACATTCGAATCACAACCTATTCATTGACCGCATTCTTAATATACGATTTTCCTGGTCTTCCCCGCGTTCTCTTCCCTAGAACTTTACCTTCAATAATTAACTGAAAAAGTGGGTCGTGCATAAGTTTATGTCCTATGAATTTCGTTTATTTCTTTACTTGGTCTAAAGCCATACGGTTATTGTGTAAATGCTGCTGTATTTTCTTGCTAATTCTATGATAATGATCAATAAAACCTTAGAAGCGTGCGAATCGTTTCATATTACTAACAACTTAGAACAAGTGTTCTTTTATGGTATCGTCACAATATTTTACGAGGTCTATTGGAATTTCGTCTACACCATTCGTTTTATTCCCTTTCAATTTAGAGAGTGCTATATAGAACACTGCTTTGATAATAACTAGACCTTTATTGTCTTCCTCGGGTTGCTCTTCATTTTCTATATAAACAACAGTGCCAGTTTACTTTCTTTTCCGTCATACGGATCTTCTTCTTTCGGTCACAATTCTCATTTTGAAACACCTTCTTTGCTCTTTACTGCACTGATCATGGTTCTTTGCTTGTAGCTCAGAGACTTTAGCTTCGCCAGGTTTCCGTTTCTTCCTATCATCTTCAATTTCTCGGCCTACTTCTTTCATCCATGTATCCTTTTCCATATGACGTTTCATTGTTATCGTATTTTTAAAGACGTGTTGATCACGGTCTATATGTCTTTAATTGTTCCTCTTTTAAATAAACTCAAGGAATTCTTGGGCCTTGCTTCCTTGGTTCCAGTTTTCTTTTGCGTAGTACTTTTGTGGCAGCCTTCTTTAAGCTACTACTTATGTTATACCATTTCAAGATCTCATTACTCATTATTTTAGTTGCATCTCTGAACATTTGTGTCTCATTATAATCTTGAAGTTTATTTAAGCACAGCTTATTTTTATATGTTCATCTTCATTGCCTGCTTCCCAATCTATTGGGGCCGGTACGGGGTATGAATTAACCCCAATTTTACGATCGGATGCCCTTCCCGACGCCGACCCTCTGATTAGGGATGTATATATTCACTATTGCGCTTTTCTGCGGTGTTTAATACTGTTGTGCGTGTTTCTTTATGCCGTGAGTTGCATAAATTTTAGTGGTTCTGATAGTTCAGATAGCTTATTCAACGTCGTGCGGGTGCATGACGCTTGCGTCTTGGTTAAATACGCCTGCATTCTAACTTATTCGTGCCTATAATTCCCATCTCTAATTATGGCGAACACTAACACCCAGTCCCTGGACTAGAGGAACCGTATGCAGTTAAAGTCCTCGGCCCAGCCAGGAATCGAACCCGAGGCCCTCTGAACCGAAGACCAATACATTGACCATTCAGCTAAGGAACAGGACTTAGTTGTTCTACGCTCCTTAAATCTTATATAACACTTAGCAGCAAGAAGAATGTAATCACTGTCGATTTCAGCCGCTGGGTAACTATAACTAGATTTCACTTGATTCCCGTATCCCTGTTTGACTATGTCTTCTTTTCTCCCCAGGTGTACTCCACGTATAACACCTCTTTTGCAAACCTGGAAGCGTGCGTTTATTACTGACCGATAGGGTTCGATCCGCACGAGAAGCAATTAATTATTGCTATCATTGTACGGTATATTTCGAGAAAACACTACTTGCTGGAGACGCCACTTATAACCTGTTATAACAAGTTATTTTCCTGGTTTCGAATGTTTAATTGCTTTTTCATAGCCTACTTGTCTGACTCGTTGGCTGAATGGTCAGCGTACTGGCCTTCGGGTCAGAGGGTCCCGGGTTCGATACCCGGCTGAGTCGGGGATTTTAACCTTAATTGGTTAATGCCGATGGCTCGGGGGCTGGATGTGTGTGACGTATTCACCATTAGAAATCATCCTAGGTAGGGCCCTCATCTTCATCTTCACAGACATGCAGGTCGCCTAATAGGCCGTCTACTAGAAAAAGACCTGCACCAGGTCTCTCCGGAGGCCATACGCCATTATTATATATAGCCTACTAACTACTAGAGATGAAAACACGATATTCATTTACTTCGTACTGTGAAAATATGAAAACAGCAATATCAATAACTCGCCACTTCACAGAATATGCAGTAAGTATATCAGAATGGCTGTGAACAATATGAAGCTAGATTTCGGCTGCAACAAGCAAATTTTTCTCTATTATTATTATTATTATTATTATTATTATTATTATTATTATTATTATTATTATTATTATTTAGGTTCTAACAAAAGTTAAAAATATGATCAGTTAGCTAGTAATTAAGTTAGTCATGATTATTACATGAAGTTATTATTATCCTAGCCAACATTATGCGTATGTTCAATTCTCATTATCTTTAACCCAATCTCATTATGATCATCATTATTAAAACGATTAGTATGTGAGCCGCTATATTTTAAATTTGTATACTGTAGTTGGAGACTTGTTCTCTGTTGTATGCTTTTCATTAATATTAAAATTAAATAAAGCTTTTCGTTTATATAGTAAATCGTGTTCGACTAACTGGAACGCTTTTCACATTCATGCTGCTAACAAGGCGTTGATAAAAGCATGTTTTCTACTCAGTCAGAATTCCACCAGTTAAACACGTTGAGCAGTAGCTGTATGAGACCTAGCATTTTCATGGAGCCAGGGAACATTACTAAGGGGTATGCATTATCGTTTGCTCTGGTAAGCACCCTTAGTGCTTTTACGGAGTAAACTGCATGCACTGTTCTTCTCTCGTGAAGAATATCAATCGAAATCCTTATAATGAAAGGTAATCACGTTCCATTGTAATGCATCTTCATATTATAGCTTTTGTACGGCCTTTCTGCAGTAGGCCATTCGTGGAGGCTGGGTGACGTCTACCGTGTGAGGTACTGCGTGTAGGCATAGTCGAAGAATGTGCTGTATGTGAGTTGCAGAGGACAGAGACAGCACCATCTCTGTAGGAATGACATATCCGTGGTTAAAATCTCTTAGCCTGATCGAGAATCGAAAGCGGAGACCTTCGGAGCAAAGACGAGCACGTTCCACTGCACCATGGCGCAGACCTACCTTCTAGCTGACGCTTACCTTTTGAGTACGATGTCTCTTCCAAATTTCGCCTGGCTTTCACGTCCTTTGTAAGAATGATTATGCTGCATTCCCAAACAGATGTCTGTGCAACTTTCCTTCACTCGTTCAGGGCGATGTGTTCGCAGATTATTTTTCTTCAATGTTTCCATCCATTATGTAGTGATTGATGTTGGTATTGGCACAAAAGTTAAAGTGTTCCTATACTGGGGGTCTGTTGCTTGCGACGGCCGCGGAACAAGCGGTTGAAAGCGCTCCAGCATTACTAATAATAATATAATAATATGTTTTATTTATTCTGGTAATTAGGGATGTACTGCCTTTCTTACACTTAACCAGTCTTAACCTAGGATACTGTTAATAATAACTAAGCAAAGCCATGAAGGCCCTTGGAGGAGTGGAAGGTAAAGGCTTCCACCATTGTTAACATCGGCACGTGATGGGGTAGAGTGGTTAGCTCTACGCCCGGCCGCCTTTGCTCCCAGGAATTAACCTGGTACTCATATTTGGTGTGGGCTGAGTGAACCTCAGGGCCATATGCACCTCCGGAAGTGGAAATCTCGTTTCTTAAATTTTACGACTTCCTGACGGGGATTCGAACCCACGTCCTTCCGGGTGGACCGAGCACGCCTTTACCGCCTCGGCCAGGCAGCCCCTTAATAATAACTAATGATGACAATAATATGAAAACAATATTAACAATAATAACAATAATAGTATTAATAAAAGTGATCACACATAAAAACAAATCATATCATCTATATATATTGGATTTGTTGTTTTTTGATTTTCATCACCTATATAATACACATAGCACGTAGAGTAGGCCTACATTAAAGATATACGAATAATGCGTACTATAACTACTACTTAAGAGAAAGTTTAGAAAATATATACATTTCTACAATATACCGAGATATCGCCTTCAATTGAGAGGTGAAGGGAAGGATTAGTAAGAAGAAGGAGAAGAAGAAGATACATGTAAGGAAGAGAGAAATAATGATGAAAAAGCGGTAGGAGGAGGTGTTTTCAGGTCAAAACTTGATGATTCATGCGTGTTTCCCTAGCATTTCGACACAGGCATGTATAAAAGCTGAACTGCAATGTCATTCATTTACCGGTATGCAAATAGTGGAAGCCGATTTAATTCTGAGAGCAGATAGTTTTGACTATCAAGAAAAGGTTAGTTCTCATAATCATATTTTCTTCTTCGTTTTTAAGCAGGTGTTTTGAAACACATTTTCTCTCGTCTAGTGAAAAAATATGTTGTATTTGCAGAACTTTTAACTAAAAGCTGGTGCTCACATTTTCGTGTTCTCGGAATATATTCCATTTCTATTATGTAGAGAGTAATGAGTCTATTTACTTTGTACTTTATGGGAGTCTTCCTATGGAATGCAGAATATTTCCTCTTACGGGGACTTCTGAAGTAATATTAAACTACAGACCATTAAGCTGAAGTAGCTTGTTTCTATACTTCCGAGGGCCACAAGATACCGTCTGACCTGTTGGCGAACTTCGAACAAACAACGGTGGTCCTATTATATTAGCGCGTGTTGTGTAAGGGTCTTGGCTCACTCCACCTCACCCCGCACTCCGCCCTCCCTGCGGAGAGGCATCAACAGTATTGATGGCGCTCCTTCCCTTGAGTCAGCCAATACTAGGTGACATATGAGCCGAATCTGCAAGCCTTTTATTGGCTGTGCAGACTGAAAGGGGGCAAGACAACACAGACGCGCGGGGTTTACTGCTGCTTTGGCTGGCGTGGCAGATACTATTAAAGCCTTCACGAACAATGTGACGTTTTATGTGCTATTTTTGGACCTTTATAGCAGGTTCAGCGCCAGCTATGGTCTCTGAAAAAGCTGTTGTATTGGTTATGAACATACTTCATTGTTCTCTTGTCACTGCATATTTGCTGTAATTTAGCATAATATGGGAAGGCAGATTGGATTTTGGAGCAATTAGCAAGGAAGCAAACCACCATGGTTCGGTGTTTTTTCGCGTAAATTTACAAGGCGGTGGTGGTGGTGATTATTGTTTTAAGAGGAAGTACAACTAGGCAACCATCCCCTATATAACACTAATCAGGGGGAAAAATGGAAGGGATCCGACACTTCGAAAATGAAGATATCGGTCAAAGAAAGACAAGGGCCACGAAGGGCGTGAAAATGAAAGACTCCCTAGCCCTCGCAAACCCAATAGCGTCGGGGTCGGAAAAGAACAAGAGTTGACCAAGAGAGGTCGGATAGGATAGATGAAAGTGAGGAGCCTGGCACTAGTAAGTGGAAGCAATGCCAGGACTCAGCTAAGGGCCCCGTGGTCGCCAATCCACGCTCCAAAGGTCAGAGCCCCTGGGCCCCTTTCAGTCGCCTCTTACGACAGGCAAGAGGATACCGTGGGTGTTATTCTACCGCCCCCACCCACAGAGGGAGTACATTTACAACAGAGTAAAACCCCGATTATGCGGATCCCCTTAATTCGGATATTCTGTTTATCCGGACTGATTATGTACCGTAGATAAGAAGCTACTTCTACATAAAAAATCTTAAAATAATCATTTTATAACGGATCTGAATGGTCTTTTAAATGTAAGAGGTTTTCATTGATAAAACAATATAAAATTCTAAGATGATGAAAATACTTCGAAATATCCTTCAGTGGTTTTCAAGTATGCTTAAAATGAATCATTTTAGAGGTTTGTTTTGTCGTTGAAATCCTGTTGATGTAATAATTACGTTTATCTATGAAAAACAGGCATAGCTACGTGAACTTGAATGTTTTGAAAGAAAATAATATTTCTTTCGGGAAAAGTTCCTTTGACTTATTAGTTTCTTTTTTTTTCAGTGCAGATGTTCAATTGATGTAGGCAAGACCTCTCCTTCCTCACTACATTATTAATTGAAATGATGTACTGTACAGTACAGTGGCTGAAGTCGAATTTATACTCGAATTTCATTTATTGCTTTGTACTGTTAATAGTGTTGCAGAAGTATACGAAATGTGCAGTAAAATGTATTGTTACGAATAAAACACTGTCTGGTTTATCAACCTAATTTAATTCTAAGATGGCCTAAGTTAATACCCACAATAATTGTATTCAACCATCGGTGACTACACTCCGCTAATTGCTGTCTATTTATAAAGTCTCTGTCCTCCTCATAGCAGTCAGTCCGGCTCTCATGTATTACCTGGATAGCGATAATCCCGATTGAAAACCTGCTCACTTTCGCTCCTGTACGCTCAGTCACTTCACACACAGCAGCCGTTCGCAGACAGGCCCGAAAACAGGACTCTTGGCCACCATAACACACGGCGACCGTTCTTTGACTGGACTCCAGATAAAGTCCGCCACTCACTCAGTTCTCCGTATTTCAGCCAGCACTACTGTCGTCCCAGCCCATTATTCACTTGGCACTCCAATAGAACAACAACAACAACAACAACAAGAGTTAACACTGTTCCAGTTCTCACGCCAGCTATTCCACACAATGACTTCGATACAGTTTCCAGTCCCCGGTAGTACACACACAGAGTACTCCAAGGCAGTTCACGTGCAGTAGTCCGCTCTGTACACGACAATGCTCTGACACCAGCACTGACTGACTGTTCGCGGCTAGCGTCATTTTTATATCCTTCTGGTGGAACACTAGAAAATTCGGGGCTCAGCTAGAGAGATAAGTTTCTCGTTTCCTGGTCCAGAAGGCCCACAAGGAAACCAGATAAAGCACAATATTCGGAAAGGCCGGCTATGCCCTCCTGGCTGGCTGGGAGCTCTCCAGTCTGACTCTCTAATCCCTCCCAGGAAGTACCGAAGGGGGCTACGACAGAGCTGGCATGTAACACTGTACAAATTGATTTATTTACGAGAGCTTTAAATAAAGTAATGGCAATATTGATGGAACGCAATATTTAATGAACAAGTACAACTGCATTACATTCCTTAATTGCAGTCACCCGTAAAGTCTATTATCTTTTGCCAGATATCGGGAAGCCGTTGGGGACCGTTGGCAAGACGTTCTCTCTTGATGCCAGCTACGGAGCGCCCTACTGCGCGGAGTACAGATTCCACGTCAGGAAATCGGGGTTCTGAGAGGGGTTCCTTCAACTTCGGAAACAGGTCGAAGTTACAAGGGCTCATGTCTGGTGAGTATGGAGGTTGTTCCAAGGACTTCCAATGCCACCGTTGCAAAAAGAGCTTGACATTGTTTGTCATATGACAGCGTGTGATGTGCAATACGATTAGGCGATCGTCTCGCAATAAACGTGGTTGTTTGTGCATAGCCGGACGCAGATGTCACTCTAGAAATCGGCAATAATGGTCACTGTTGACGGTTTGCCCGTCAGACACAGTATGCTTAGAATAACTGCCTCTAAGTTCTATGCCACAATCAGCACAAGTTTCACCCGACTGGGTTTCTGTTAAAATTTCAGTGGACGTGGCGAACCTGGTGTTTGTTTTTTGGTTGGGAATTGACAGTTTAGAAATGGTGTTGACTGAATTTCAAGAAAGCAGTGCATCGATGAACAAATTCGTACAACCTGGTGAAGCAATGGTGAAAATGGAGTGTGCTGTTGATGGTGAATACTCTCTCCTGAAGTCGAAGAACTTAATAGATATTTAACCAATGGAACAGCCTCCCACAAAAGTTTTCGGCCATGAAGAAACTTGCTACAGCGCTATTTACCCATACGCCTGCGAGCAGCTGTTTTCTGCAATGAACGATGTGAAGTCAACAGTTAGAGACTGTCTTGGTTCAGATCTAAGTGCTTCTTGTGTGTTATTGAAGACAACAAATTATGAACCTAACATAAATGACATGGCTACTAAGATTCAGCAACAAATTTCACAATAAGGTTGAGAATGAGATTTTATTTAAAGTCTTGTAGCAGTATTAGTATATTTTTTTATTTTTACATCTAATAATACTTAACGACGAAGTGTGTTACAATGGACGCTTATTTTTTTTACAAATAATGTGAGGTATTCTTAAAACTTACATATTTAAAAATGTATTTTTGCGGTATTCGCAAAATGCGACCACGGAACATGTAATCAAATGTATTATTTTACAATATATAGGCCTATGTAATAATGTGTTATGAAACATAATTTGGAATTGGGGATGGACGTCGGGAGTGGTGGTGGAGGTCGGGTGGGGGGTGGGGTGGGGGGCGGGTGTAGCCATTAAAACGGAAAACAGCAAGTGGCACTGTACACAGTTGAGAATAATTTACCAGAATTAAAATGGCACACTAGTTGGAAAAGGTTCGCCCTCCCTGCCCTAGAGGTATTCAAGAGTCTCACTCTATTATTGTTACATTTATTTCTAGCTGGCGCCCATCATAAATTAAAATGTTAGTATTTCTGGTTACTGTATGTGTAATTAATCAGGCCCAACAGCAGTGCACATTTTATGTGGAAACCCGAAGGTAAGTACAAAGTGAGACCACATAGTGCGACGATCAAGTATTTCATTTTATCAACATTTAATTATTAGAGTAATAATCACAGCACGAAACGCCTTGACCCATCGTGCAACCGTCCTATACGGTAATGCATTCTCACCACAGGTTTCTCGAAATCCTCGATAACATTCTGATGCATTTTTGACGGTGGCAGACTCGATTTTAATCCACGAACGCTGATCGATCACCTTCTGAAAACATGCTTTAGGGCGGTGAAATCGGCACTCTTCACTTGAACAGCGCACAGCAACAACTGGATGCCCGTCAAATCACACTACACATCGACAACAGCGCTCCCTGACCGCTCCCATATCCTGATGATGTCGACGACGATGATGATGATGATTGTTGTTTAAAGGGGCCTAACAATTAGGTCATCGGCCCCTAATAGGACGAGGGGCAACAAAATGAAACCAAGGACCAAGGGAAATGTTTTCATTCCTCTTCCCGAAGGGAAGGGGCGGGCCACCTAGAAGATAACGCCTTCTCTCTGGTCAGGATATTTGGCGGGGTTGGAGATTTGCAGCAGTTGGATGACGGGGGAACGGTGATGTGTTTAATTGGGGATTTTGAAGGGTTGGCCTCTTGGCTAAGGGGTGTAGTTCTGTTCTCGTGCTTTTTATTGGATTTCTTTACATACATTGGTTGGTTACATAGATCATCTTACATATTTGGTTGGATACATGTTACAATTATTGTGAGTTACAGTTTGTAGTACTATTTGTTGCTTATCTGGTGCTGGGGAATAGGAGGGGAAGGATTTGTTGGTAGAACGAGGTTATGTTGGCGAGGGATGTGAGTAATAGGTGAAGGAGAATGGTGTGGTTATGTGGATTCGGAAGGTGGTGTTGGAGACGGGGATGGTTGCGAGGTGGGTTGGGGCGGGTGTGAGGTTGTGGAGGGAAACGATAATTAAAAGTTCAAAATATATCCACTGACTGGAATATAAAACGAATGATGATGAAAAATGATCGTGTATCTAATCAGTGGATCCAATTCACAATGCGTTATTTTGTGAGATGATGCGTGTTATCTAAAGGGGTTCAAAGTCCAGGTCAACAGCCCCTCATGAAAATCCACTGCCTGTTTCCAGTCATTTTACCGTATCAGGAATGGAATGAATGAAGCCCCAATCTAGCGGCGAGGATAGGAAATGTGCCGGCTGCCGAAGCCTGTCTCATTCCTCTGGGGCAATGATAAATGATTGGCAGATGAAATGAAATGTTAATGGAGAGTGTTGCTGGAATGAAAGATGACAGGGAAAACCGGAGTACCCGGAGAAAAACCTGTCCTGTCTCCGCTTTGTCCAGTACAAATCTCACATGGAGTGACCGAGATTTGAACCACGGTACCCAGCGGTGAGAGGCCGGTGCATTGCCGCCTGAGCCATGGAGGCTTCACCGGCCCCTCATAATAGTACTAATCACTGGCAAAGCAGAACCATGGTGTTCCTCTTATAGTGGTACTGATCACAGGTAACGTGGTGTTCCTCACACAGTGGTACTAATCACAGACCACGTAGACTCAGGGTGTTCCTCGCATGGTGGTACTAATTACAGGTAATGCAGACCCATGGTATGTTACACATAATGGCAGCACTCACAAGTAACATTTACCCATGGTGTTCCTTACATAAGGGTACTACTCACAAGCAGCGTAGGCCCATGGTGTTTCTCACATTGTTGGACTAATCACGGGCGCCGGCTAGATCCGTGGTGTTCCTCACACAGTGGTACTAATCACAGACCACGTATACTCATGGTTTTGCTCACCTAGTGGTACAAATCATAGACAATATAGAACAACGGTGTATCACACATTGTGGTACTACCCTCAGGCAACACAGACGCGTGGTGTTCCTCACATGGTGGTACTAATCTCAAGCAACATAGACCCATGGTGTTCCTCATATAGTGGTGCTAGTCATAGGTAACGCAGACCCATCCTCAACAAGTGGAACCAGCACATTCGAGCTCAGCGCTCGACACTTCCTCGCGCTATACACTAGTCTGTGCAGCCGAGCGCCGGTTCCCCACCACGGTGGAATGCACACGATGGTACTAATCACAGGCAACGCCCAGATCCGTGGTGTTCCTCACATAATGGTACTGCTCCTAGGTAATGTAGACCCATGTTGTTCCTCACATGGTGGTACTAATCGCAAGTAACGTCGATCCATGGTGTTCCTCGCGTAATGGTGCTAATCACCGGGCGAGTTGGCCGTGCGCGTAGAGGCGCGCGGCTGTGAGCTTGCATCCGGGAGATCGTGGGTTCGAGCCCCACGATCGGCAGCCCTGAAGATGGTTTTCCGTGGTTTCCCATTTTCACACCAGGCAAATGCTGGGGCTGTACCTTAATTAAGGCCACGGCCGCTTCCTTCCAACTCCTAGGCCTTTCCTGTCCCATCGTCGCCATAAGACCTATCTGTGTCGGTGCGACGTAAAGCAATAAGCAAAATAAAATAAAATAAAATAAAATAAAATAAAATAAAATAAAATAAAATAAAATAAATTATGGTGCTAATCACAAGTAGTCTCATGGTTCTAATTCCATCATCCCTTGGTTGCCCCTTTTTTGTCGCCTCTTACGACACAGGGGATACTGTGGGTGTATTCTTCATCTGCGTCTCCTATCCACAGGGGGTCTCCCATATCCTATTCGATCATCTGGATCGGACTTGGCCCCGTTTCAGCCGGATATATGGGGTTCTACTACATACCAAGTACTCCTTCTTCAGGGTGCTGTAGCTCAGTCCAGTGACGTTTGCAGAATTTCGCAGACAAGTTAATGCAGTTTAGATATATTTTAATTATGTTTTTTTATTATTATTATTATTATTATTATTATTATTATTATTATTATTATTATTATTATTATTATTATTATTATTATTATTATTATTCACAGCAGTAAGATGATACGTCTAACAATCTCCTTCATTGGTCTCCTTATATAGCCGAACTCATGATTTTCCTTACTGATTAGTGGTCGAGCCGATGTCATGACGTTCGGGAACTGGCCTCCCTCACTCTCCCTCACTAATATTGCAGCGGTATTTGGTTAGTCGTTGTCCTTCTACTCACTAGATAATGGCTCTGATACCTGCGCTGGGCTGAGTGGCTTAGATGGTTGAGGCGCTGGTCTTCTGATCTCAGTTTGGCAGATTTGATCCTGGATCAGTCCGGTGGTATTTGAAGGTGCTCAAATACGTCAGGCTCGTGTTGGTAGATTTATTGGCACGTAAAAGAACTCCTGCGGGTTAAAATTCCGGCACCTCGGCGTTTCCGAAAACCGTTGAAGTAGTTAGTGGGACGTAAGAACACTAACATTATTATTATTTATTATTATTATTATTATTTCAGATCCTTACTGAGTTCAGTGGCATGCACGAGAGTTTATATGCACATTAAGGGACTTCCGCAGAACAGAATTCCGTTATCTTGGTGTTTAACTTACTAACTAACTAACTAACTAAATAACTAATGTTGCAGCACTTTCTGTTACAAGGCAACGCATACTGCATTCAGTAGGCAAAAAGTTTACTGTCGAAATGAATTACTTGTACTCCATAACATGTGTCTCATATTGACTGATTTTTTAGTAAAATATTTCTCTAATTTGACGGAAGCGCTAGCCTCCTCTACCTTACGTCAAGATCGCCGCTGGTTAACAGTTATTATTATTATTTTTCACTGGTATTTAAAGGTGTACTGTTGAATTTGGGATTAAGAAAGAAAAACATCCAGCAGTTCTCCCGAACGTGAAAAGCTCGTACCTTTCTGATCTGGCACTTTTACCACACAAACTCAGAAAGTCAAGTTTACCTACGGGAGAATGACGGAGATGATTGCATGTATGCATGCTGATGAGGAGGGAAAGTGGTGAAACCTTCATATCGTCTCGTAGTCCACCCGTATTCAAACACACAGAGAAGACCTGCCAAGCTTGCAGAATTCCCTTTTCCCACGAGAAAGTGACGGTAAATGTAAAATCTATGTCGTGTAGAGTACACAGACCAGTGGTAGAATATCTTGGGGAAACTTAGGAGAATACAGAAAAAAAATTGATGTTCAAAACGTAGGGGTATGGATAGGAATTGCGTACCTCATGGAAAAATTATACATCCTAACTTGGTGTCGTTTTGAGATATTTGTAGTTGAATAAA
The DNA here is from genome assembly GCF_040414725.1 of Anabrus simplex. NCBI lineage: Eukaryota > Metazoa > Arthropoda > Insecta > Orthoptera > Tettigoniidae > Anabrus > Anabrus simplex. Next base: position 1,279,684,195 of record NC_090265.1, on the reverse strand, counting down.
AGTGGAGTAATAAACCATGTATTACACGTACACACAAAAACTTGTTTCATTAAAAAAATTAACATGTTGCGTGCAGATCCGCACCATCACAGATAATCATGACGTGCTACAACAGACGCATTGCAGAATGAACAGGATTTCGTACTGTGCTGTATTATTGAAGGCCTGCATTATTCCATTAGTTCAAGGTATTTTTCTCCCTCACTTCTATCATACACAGGTTTTAGAATTTTGTAAAATAATACTTCGATAGCTTGATACTTTGGCCATTTTTGTACTGAGAATTAAAGGTGAAAACTATTTGCATGTCAATTTCGTCTTTTCAGTTTCAAATTCGACTACTTACCTTTCAGATGTACTTGGATTACTACCGTAGTTTTACTTAATTTCAACAATATCGGGTTCGTCTCCAGTTACACACAAGGAGGTAACGTCACGACGAATATTTACATGCAGGACTGCAACAGGACTGCAAGTACACTCTGCTCATTCTAACGACTACCATTTGTAAGGCTTTTATATACTGCTTCCTTTTATTCCAAGACTTCTTATGTTTGTTTTTCACCCGAGCTTGAGTATTATTTAATCGTTTCAGTTTTAGTAATCTCGTTTTTCCTGATAGCATCCATATCGCTAGCCACTCTACCCACGAACGCAGTTGTGGAACTTTTGGGATATGCCGTCCTTCTGCCGAGGTCGAAACGGATATTGGAAACGCATGAATGAAGAGTGCGCCAACACGACGTATTCCAATTCAATAACATGTTCGTTGTGTTGCTACATAGGAGTACTGCACATTTCTAGCGAAAAATAAATTAAAAATAAATGAGAGTAAAAATTGTTTTAACATGTGAAAATTCAGGAATATGTCAGTGACTACACAAACATTTTCAGGGTATGAAAATATCACTACTTTGTCAGTGACTTCAGAGGAAATGTTGTTTGCGCCATTGACAGATTAGTAACTGCGAAAGGATTGGGTAATTAAAAAGGGTGAAGTGAGCATTAGATTCTTTTATTGCTCCCACATTCCCCTGTTTTGTTCGATTTCAAGTAAACGCATGTTACCCACGTTTTCTTGATGATGATGATGATGATGATGATGATGATGATGATGATGATGATGATGATGATGCGTGTTGTTTAAAGGGCCCTAACATCTAGGTCATCGGCCCTTACCCACTTTTGAACAAGTTGGTTGTGTATTATTAATCACTGCAGGGCCGACAAACTCAACTCAACCATCTCATTAAGAGATTCAATTGTTTAATAAGGATTGTAAGTCTGTTCTGTGGTGGTTCACTTTTAAATGATGTTATTTGCTGTACGTCCCACTCACTAACTACTTTTACGGTTTTCGGGGACGCCGAGGTGCTGGGATTTAGTCCCGCAGAAGTTCTTTTACGTGCCAGTAAATCTACCGACACGGGACTGACGCATTTGAGCACCTTCAAATACCACCGGACTGAGCCAGGATCGAACCTGCCGATTTCGGGTCAGGAAAACCAGCACCTCAACTGTCTAACCCACTGAGCCCGGCGATGCACTTTTAATAGTTTCCTTCCACTTTAATTAACTGTGACTCTGTACGGATTCAGAAAATTCTTTTCAGATATTTTACTGGTCGTTGGATTTAAAAAGGTTGCTCTTGGCACGTTCACATATTTATGAGGACCAAATAAAGATTATGTCGCCTAGCGTAATGTTTATATAATAAAAAGTATTGATAGAAAAACTTGGGAGTTATTAAATCTCTCTGCAGGGAGTTATTGACTTGTCAAATGGAAGCGGGGCTCCGTTAGTCCCATGATTCTGAAGCTTGCTGGGATCATTTTGAGTATGCGACGTAAAGCCCCCCCCCCCCAAAAAAAAAAAACATTTGAGTAATTAGTGATTCACACATTGACTCAGTGAGATTTCCTTAAATGTTTACGGAACACCGGTAAAATGAGAAATCCTTGCCGTCCGAACACGACTCGTTATATGTTGAAGCAATCCGTTCTTATTCCATAACAACAGCTGCAAGGAGGCCGATGACCTAGATGTTAGGCCCCTTTAAACAACCAAACAAACAGGTGAAAGATCCCTTGAATGACTGCTCATATGTTACCCATGTGTCGTGAACTAGGATATGGTTTGGAACCCATGCCACGTTCCACAAAGGCTTACTGACTGAATTCCGAAAGGCATAAGATTAAAAAAAAAAAAAATAAATAAATAAAACCACTGTGACATATACAGCCCAGTTTGGGCCTTGGCTTGCTAAGATGGGCAGCTGTTCAGCTAGATAGCCTGCAGATATCGAAGTGCCTCGTGGTTAACGCGACATGTTCGGCCATATTTCTTTGCTTTCGCGACCGGGTCTGCCGCCTCTCGTATCAACAGTTTTTTGGTGTTCGAGTATTCTCGTTTACTAAAATCTTGGATGTTTATTCAGATTTCCCAACGTAAATGCAAAAACATGACTAAGTGATAACGCAGAAAAAAGAAGACTTACAAACAAAAAAGTAATGTAACGAATTGCTGAAAATGATAAAATGATGGGGCAAAGTTGAAAATAATGACCCAAAAGTAAAGATTTACGAAAATGTTGCAAACTTTGGGCCAGAAAAACTTGGTAGTAAGGAGACGAACTGCTCGACTAAGCGGGATGTTCCGAACAGTCAGCTGAGAAATGTCATGGAATAATATTAGTAGACGAATGAACTTGAGTGGAGCTTTTAAAAGTAGAAAAAATCATAATATGAAGATAATGTCGGAATTCAAGTGGACAAATTGGGGCAAATATTCATTTATAGGAGGAGGAATTGACATTTTATCAAAGGAAATGTTCGATACATTGCTAAGATCTTTGAAATCATTTAAAATAGTAGTAGGTAAACAGTTGATATGGAATCTGCCACCTGGGCGACATTCCCAAATGCGTATCAACGGTAGTTTATTTATTTATTTATTTATTTATTTATTTATTTATTTATTTATTTGTTTGTTTGTTTATTTATTTATTTTAAGCGAAACATATTAATTAGCGAGAACTGCTGCTTCGTCGCACTGTCACGTGCCTCAGGTTCTCAGTAAAAACAATGGCAGCGTTAATTCACAACATTGGCGGAAAAAAGTTGATTTGTTGTTCGAAATGCAAACCAGTGCAAAAGATTGTGTTCTTCAGCACTGACATAGTTAAAAACGGAGTCACCTTCAAGTAATCGATATTCTCTTTTCAATTTTTTTGACACTTCATCTGAAGATATATCCTCAAAGAACCATGCACATGTGTCATAAGGACAACTTGATGGCACGTGGAGATGCAACATATCAGGCAAGTTCCTTCGTTAGTGTCAAGGTGCTCATTTTCCTGCTGGACTATGAAGAAATGCTTATCTCCTGAAACAACAAAGGCATGTTTCAAGAAAAATACATACATACATACATACATACATACATACATACATACATACATACATACATACATACATACATACATACATACATATATTATCATTATAGACTGTTATGCCTTTCAGCGTTCAGTCTGCAAGCCTCTGTGAATTTATTAAACGTCGCCACAATCCTCGATTTGCAACTAGTGTTGTGGCCTCATTTAGTTCTATACCTCTTATCTTTAAATCGTTAGAAACCGAGTCTAACCTTCGTCGTCTTGGTCTACCTCTACATCTCTTACCCTCCATAACAGAGTCCATTATTCTCCTAGGTAACCTATCCTCCTCCATTCGCCTCACATGACCCCACCACCGAAGCCGGTTTATGCGTACAGCTTCATCCATCGAGTTCATTCCTAAATTAGTCTTTATCTCCTCATTCCGAGTAGGTACCCTCCTGCCATTGTTCCCACCTGTTTGTACCAGCAATCATTCTTGCTACCTTCATGTCTGTTACTTCTAACTTATGAATAAGATATCCTGAGTCCACCCAGCTTTCGCTCCCGTAAAGCAAAGTTGGTCTGAAAACAGATCGATGTAAAGATAGTTTCTTCTGGGAGCTGACTTCCTTCTTACTGAATACTGCTGATCGCAATTGCGAGCTCACAGCATTAGCTTTACGACACCTTGATTCAATCTCACTATGTTACCATCCTGGGAGGACACACAACCTAAATACCTGAAATTATCGACCTGTTCTAGCTTTGTATCACCAATCTGACATTCAGTTCTGTTGAATTTCTTACCTACTGACATCAATTTAGTCTTCGAGAGGCTAATTTTCATACCATACTCATTGCACCTATTTTCAAGTTCCAAGATATTAGACTACAGGCCTTCGGCACAATCTGCCATTAAGACCAAGTCGTCAGCATAGGCCAAACTGCTTACTACATTTCCACCTAACTGATTCCCTCCCTGCCATTTTATATCTTTCAGCAGATGATCCATGTAAACTACAAACAGCAAAGATGAAAGATTGGAGCCTTGTCTTAACACCTGTAAGTACCCTGAACCAAGAACTCATTCTACCATCAATTCTCACTGCAGCCCGATTGTCCACATAAATGCCTTTGATTGATTTTAATAATCTACATTTAATTCCATAGTCCCCCAGTATAGCGAACATATTTTCCCTCGGTACCCTGTCATATGCTTTCTCTAGATCTACGAAACATAAACACAACTGCCTATTCCTCTCGTAGCATTTTTCATTTACCTGGCGCATACTGAAAATCTGATCCTGACAGCCTCTAAGTGGTCTGAAACCACACTGGTTTTCATCCAACTTCCTCTCAACGACTGATCGCACCCTCCCTTCCAAGATGCCAGTGAATACTTTGCCTGGTATACTAAACAAAGAGATACCTCGATAGTTGTTGCAATACTTCCTGTTCCCTTGCTTATAGATAGGTGCAATTACTGCTTTTGTCCAATCTGAAGGTACCTTACCAACACTCCATGCTAATTTTAATACTATATGAAGCCATTTCATCCCTGCCTTCCCACTATACTTCACCATTTCAGGTCTAATTTCGTCTATTCCTGCTGCTTTATGATAATGGAGTTCATTTACCATCCTTTCCACTTCCTCAAGCGTATTTTCACCAACATCATTTTCCTCCTCCCCATGAGCTTGGCTGTTCGCAACACCACCAGGATGATTTCCTTTTACATTGAGAAGATGTTCAAAATATTCCCTCCACCTCTCCAGTGATTCCCTGGGATCTATTATGAGTTTACCTGAATTACTCAAAACACTGTTCATTTCCTTTTCCCCTCCCTTCCTAAGATTCTTTAGTACTGTCCAGGAAGGTTTCCCTGCTGCTTGACCTGGCCTTTCCAGGTTATTACAAAAATCTTCCCACGACTTCTTTTTGGATTCAACAACTATTTGTTTCGTTCTGTTTCTTTCATCTACGTAAAAATGCCTGTCTGCCTCGGCCCTTGTTTAGAGCCATTTCTGATAAGCCTTCTTTTTACGTTTACAAGCTGCTCTCACTCCATCATTCCACCAAGATGTTCGCATTTTCCCATCTTTACACACAGTTGTTCCTAGGCATTCTCTTGCTGTTTCTACTACAGCATCCCTGTATGCCACCCATTCATTTTCTATATCCTGAACCTGCTTACTGTCCACTGTTCGAAATTTCTCACTAATCATATCCATGTACTTCTGTCTAATTTCCTCGTCCAAGAGATTTTCTACCCTTATTCGTTTGCAGACAGATTTCACTTTCTCTACCCTAGGCCTAGAGATACTTAATTCACTACCGATCAGATAATGGACTGTATCATCGAAAAATCCCCGGAAAACTCGTACATTCCTAACAGATTTCCTGAATTAAAAGTCTGTTAAGATATAGTCTATTATGGATCTGGTACCTCTAGCCTCCCATGTATAGCGGTGAACAGACTTATGTTTGAAGAATGTATTCGTAACTGCTAAACTCATACTAGCACAGAAGTCCAGCAAATGCTTCCCATTCCCATTAACTTCCATATCGTCCCCACATTTACCAATCACCCTTTCGTATCCTTCAGTTCTATTCCCAACTCTCGCATTGAAATCGCCCATTAGCACTATTCTATCCTTGCTGTTGACCCTGACCACGATGTTACTCAATGCTTCATAAAAGTTGTCAAATTCATCATCATCTGCACCCTCACATGGTGAATACACGGAGACAATTCTAGTCCTAATTCCTCCAACTGCCAAATCCACCCACATCATTCGCTCAATTACGTGCCTAACAGAAACTATGTTGCGTGCAATGGTATTCCTGATAAACAGCCCTACCCCAGATTCTGCCCTACCCTTTCTTACACCCGTCAAGTACATTTTATAAGCTCCTCTCTCTTCCTCGTTATCTCCCCTTACCCGAATATCACTTACTCCTAGCACATCCAGATGCATCCTCTTTGCTGACTCAGCCAGTTCTACTTTCTTTCTTCCATAAGCCCCATTGATGTTGAAAGCTCCCCATCGAATTCCTTTTCGTTCGCCAAGTTGTTTCCAAGGAGTCCCTCGCCTGTCAAATGGAAGTGGGACTCCGTTACTCCCATAGGTCCGAGGCTTGCTTAAAATGTTCTGAGCTCGGTAAATTCATGAAGCTGGATGCTACCCTACTTGCACATGGTCCAAGTGAGGATCTCTCCTCTAACGGGTTATGGACCACCGGTGAATTGTATAGTCCTTGCCGGCTGAGCACAAGGAGGGCCAAGACTCGGAATAAGTCTGAGATGCCCACTCCCATTCCATAGCAACTGGTATCCCGACTCTCAGGACCACTTACTAGGCCACTCAGCCGTTGCCCATGGTTCACGAACTAGGACGTGACTACAGTAACCCACACCATGAACCACTTGAAAGGAAAATAAAATATATTATATTGTGAGTTATTTTCTTCCACCGTCACAGATAATATGTTATACAGTAATATTGTAAATTATGCTTGCATACTTCCCTCACCGGTACTCGAGGCCGATCTTTGAGCCCTCCCACCCAGTTGGCATGGGTGCAATTCTCATCTCTGCCATGTTGTGAATAGAATGAGATAGATTCATCCTCGTAAGAAACAAACAAAAAGAAGTGCGTTCAAATTCCACTTTAACTTTGAAATGCAGTAGTTTTCTGCAATTTCTGCACTTCAGCTATTGTTGAATGTCGGGATGGTACCGAACGTACACGTTTCGGCCAGTTTCTTCCCATTTCATATTTATTACAAATTCATTGATTGAAGTTGTTACACCCTATTAGGAGTTATCAGTCTGCAGTAAAATCAAAGCCACATAGAACACCAGTGGTACATTGTGAATTATTTAAAAGAAGCGCAGACACGCTCTGGAGCACATGCTATTGGGGGTAGCAGTTCTTATTACTCAGTACATGAAAGGTCCGGCTCCATGGCTAAATGGTTAGCGTGCTGACCTTTGGTCACGGGGATCCTGGGTTCGATTCCCGGCAGGGTCGGTAATTTTAACCATAATTGGTTAATTCGGCTGACACTGGGGCTGGGTGTATGTGTCGTCTTCCTCTTCATCTTCATCACGACACGCAGGTCGCCTATGGATGTCAAATCAAAAGACCTGCACCTGACGAGCCGAACTTGTCCTCGCACATTCCCGGCACTAAAAGCCATACGCCATTTCAGTGCATGAAAGGACCTTCCAACAGAGTGGGAAACTTCGTGTTACAAGCCAGATAAGTACGCCACGGCGTCATACTCGCCACATCGCAGCCTGTATAGCCGCAAAAAGAGGTTATTTGCTGATACTAAGGACAAATCACTGCTGACCAGGGGCGGTTTCTCCATAAGGTTGCAGGTTTGCGCTACCCCCCATTAATTTTTTATGTTTATTTTAGGTAAAGTTTTATCATTTGGATTACTTAAATACTGTATTTTCATTCAACAAGACAAACCTTTCAAGAGCTTGAAAGTGCAACTATTGACTATAGGGTACTTTACAAGTCGGTACTCTTAGATGTTCTCTGCAGGAGCCGAAAAGTTTGCAGCGGGAAGTCAACCTGTGGTAGGATGAAACTTTGGCTCCTCGAAGGGTGCGCGGGGTTGCTAGAAGTGTGCTTTTAGGCTGCTAGATGGGTGCGCGGGGAGAGGAAAATATAGGAGTGGCTTCTTATACATTGCTTAAATGGAGGTTTATCAACCTGGCTCCTCCTACCACGGCTGACTGGATCCCTCGCTGCGCTAAGGAGCTACATAGAGCGACGCATCAAATCGGCCGTGCTCCTACGTAACCAACTACTAGCGAAGTCGCTAGAGACCGTTGCTGTTCAATGTGAGATTCTGTTATAGAACAGGAGTGTCATCTAGCGACACCGGATGGAAGTTCATCTGCTAGATCACGGCCAGTTTGATCACTCGCTGCGCTCCGTGAGGAGCTAGCTAGAGCTATTCGTCCTAGCTAGAGCGACGCATCAAGTCGGCCGTGGCTGGATATATAACTAATGTCTCTAAATTTGATAATAAACACCGCCATTTCTTTCAGTATAGTCGTGAGCTTTGTTATGTGCGTACAAGCTAAGTAGCTTATTGATTTCATTGTGTAAACATTCGTGTCAGCATGTGTGTTTTTATTATTGTGCGTTTTTATCAGTTAGTGGTATTTTGCCAGATCATGAATTCGGTCCAGTCTTTAATGTCTAGGCCGTTTTCGCAACGGACTGCCGAGGAACAATCCGAGGTGAAACGAATGGGAAGGCCCACGTGACGTTTAATTTCGAAACCAGATACATTACAAAAGGATATATTTTAAATACCGGAATTAGGCTACCTCAAAGTGTTTCATTTCAGTATGGTAAAAGAGTTTTTTAAATGAAAAAATGTTAATGCGTTATAGTAATATTCCTGAAAGAAATGTAAAATGTTTGTTTTATTTTTAATAATAAAAAGTATTGTTGATGTATCTAGATTTGAAAATTAGCCTGTAATCATATTACAGTATATCATTGGTAAAAATTGTGCACCACTGAACTTTTAAACCACCAGCCGCCACTGCTGCTGACTTGTAATATGATCAATCATACCGTGATGGTTTCATAATGTTTCAAGGGGGAAAGAGGATGCAGCATCTTCCATATCAAGTAGTTTACAAACAGACAGTATGAGGGTCACAAAAGTCAAACAACTTCTCAGGCTGCAATGTGTATATCAGTATCAGCGAATGACCTCCGCAAGTAGAAAATTGACTGGCTAACTACGGACCAGAAACACTTTCCATTTTCGAATTGCGCACGTCTTAATGACCTGTTTGTATAATTTTCAGAGCTGTTTGCAGATCTTGCGCTGGCATCATGTGGACTGTGAGCGCTTGCTATCCGACACCGTTGTACTCTGGAACACTCCACCAAGCTGCATCCCGTGACTTTTAGAGATCTCGTTTCAAGCTTTCGACAAGAAAGAGGAGAATGAAACAGTGTAACCAGTGTAACTTACACCACCAGCTACATGTTTCTTCTTCCAAGTGTTCATTTATTAAGAATGTAACCCAATATTAAGTGCAGCGTGCCTTCCTTCCGAGTTGAAGAAAAACTCACGTGTGGGACATGGTGATTAACCGTAACTCACTTACAGTCAAGGCCACATCGCGTCTTAAAAGCTCTAGTTTTTCTCTCTCATTTACTGCAGTGGTACCGTCTCTCCTAACTCTCCACTCACATGGTCTCCTCTTCTTTTGCTGCTCTTTAAAAATACATTTCTCTCTCCTGCGGACAAGATTCTCGGTCTATGTAACAGTTCCACACAGATCATTATTCAACTACCGCACTAAGCGTGTATACTGCTAATAATAAGAGTTGGTGTCTGACATTTCTTAGAGGGAGGTCCGTTTACTGCCTGCCGAGGCGGGATAAAGGGAGTGGCTGTGTGGTTGCCATGGAAACGAGGGTGGGGCGACTGCGGTTGCCATGGAGATAACACTTCAGGGCAGCTCGTCTTGCTGGGAGTTGCCAAACCTGTCACTGTCACTGATAAGAACCTGATTGTTTGTATAAGAGTGATCGCAAATGGGACGACACAGCCTGGCCAGGTAGTCTACAACAGATCACAGCGCCAGAATGACCTCATCGTCAGTAGCCCTAGAGATGGTTTTTCATGGTTTCTCCATTTTCATACCATACAAATTGCCCACTAAACACACTTCTCATGAACACGATGTTCCATGACTGGAGAATAACACGCATTGAATAATAATAATAATAATAATAATAATAATAATAATAATAATAATAATAATAATAATAATAATTTGTTGTTTCATTTAGGGATATCATTAGTTTGTGAACACTATCTGATAATGTGCCGGAATATCTATAATTATGCACTGTATGAAACATGTTATATGCGGCCGAAAGACCTATTACAATATTTATTGAATTTTATTCCTGGTAGGCCTACGTGTTGATTGTCTCTTTCATTTTAATTGATTGTTGTGTTATAATGCAGTGTTGTCGCCCATAAAAATATATATTTCGGAAGATAGCGCTCGAAAATTTCTGAAGATGTAGTCAAAATTTCAGGACATGTTTACAAATACGTTAATTTTTATTATTTAACTGGCAATTAAATGATCATACAATTGGCATTGTGCGATAGAACCGAATAACTTCCCAGCCATTTATCTGAGGATCATCTTCTTTCTGATAACGGCGATGATGTTTGTTCTTTAAAAGGGCCTAACATCTAAATTATCGCCCACCTCTTCTCTCTCTCATTGCTCAAAGAGATGTGGTTTCTCCTCAGACATAGCAACACCGTACCAAGTTCCAAATCCTAGCGGAGTTTTACTCTTCGATTTACCCTAGAAATTATGTGGTAGGTCATGTACTGATATCCCAGCCCAGTCAGCTATCATTTAAGAGTTCTTGCATGCGAGAGACCAGTGTCATTGACACATTAAACAAGGTATTCTCAAGGTGATATCAACATCACACCCCAAATTCCCTTTAGATTGATAGCAGTTGAGGGGAAGTTAAACGCATAATACTGTATTGCGTGTAAATACGTCTGCCTGGTAGTTTGTGTCTAGAAACCGAGGACAGATAAAAATGGAAGATCTCCATCTGTTTTCGTATTCCTGGAATAGTTCCAAAAGGAACGGGAGATCTTACGAAATTTCTGAGCATCTGGCAACACTCCTACAATGACATTTTTTGGAAGAAGTGATTTCCATCCCGACTTCCATTCCTCCACAACGTACGACAATACAATCTTAAACTCATTTAGTTAGTATGGCAACATATGAGATTTCATATGGAAAGTTCAAAATTTCAAGTATCAGTAGGGGGGGGGGGGGGGCACACTTAAAAAATGCATCGACATGTACATATAATACAAGAATGAGTATCGTCGTTGCATTTATGTGCTCTGTAAGTTCCAGAGTTTCTGTACGTTGAAATGAAATGTCGTATGGCTTTTAGTGCCGGGATATCCCAGGACGGGTTCGGCTCGCCACGTGCAGGTCTTTCTATTTGACTCCCGTAGGCGACCTGCGTGTCGTGATGAGGATGAAATGATGATGAAGACAACACATACACCCAGCCCCCGTGCCGTAGGAATTAACCAATTAAGGTTAAAATCCCCGACCCGGCCGGGAATCGAACCCGGGACCCTCTGCACCGAAGGCCAGTACGCTGACCGTTCAGCCAACGAGTCTGGCTTCTGTACGTTGAAACAGATTGACTATCTGAGTGAGTGCATTTCTCTCTTTAAAAATAAAACATACATACATACATACATACATACATACATACATACATACATTTCTAGTATAGAATGTTATGGCTTTCAGCGTTCAGTCTGCCAGTCACTTTGAATTTATTCAATGCCGCCACTCTCCTCTATTTATAACTATCTGTGTGGCCTCGTTTAATCCTTTACCTCTTAATTTTAATCATTAGAAACTGAGTCTAACCATCGTCGTATTGGTCTCCCTCTACTTCTCTTAATCTTCACGGCCGAATCCGAAATCTTCCCACGACTTCTTCTTGGATTCATCAGTTATTTGTTTCGCTGTGTTTCTTTCATCTACGTACAATTTTCTGTGCATCAGTCCTTGCTTGGAGACATTTCTGATACGCCTTCCTTTTACGTTTACAAGCTGCCATCGCTTCATCATTCCACCAAGTTGTTCGCTTTTACCCATCTTTACACACAGTTGATTCTAGGCATTCCCTTGCTGTTCCTACTACAACATCCCTGTGTGCCACCCGTACTCTTTCTATATCCTTAATACATATATTTAAAAAATCCGCCCTGTGATTTTAAAATTGTAATATCCCTCGTGGAGATATATTCCATCTGAACATCGTCCAGGTTCATTTTACATGGCGTTTAGTGTTAGATATTTTGATTCAGTGGCAAGGTGTCCTGTTGTACGTGGAGCACCATTTCATTAACAGAAGGGTATAATTATTTAATTGAATGTAGCTAGAGGATGTCGCAGCAAATTGGTCTGTACGGTATGTTGATTGTGTAAATGGCGGTAATGAATTATACTAAATGATCGTAACTCGCGCTATTTGATATGCATTATGTTAAACAGACACTTTGAGATAAATTACCTCCATTTCATAATGGTATTTTATTATCATTTGTTTGACCGGGCGAGTTGGTCGTCCGGTTAGGGCCGCGGAGCTGTGAGCTTGCATCCGGGAGACCGTGGGTTCAAAGCCCACTGTCAGCAGCCCTGAACATGGTTTTCCACGGTTTTCCATTTTCACAACAGGTAAATGCCGGGGCTGTAACTTAATTAAGCCCACGGCCGCTTCCTTTCCACTTCTTGCCCTTTCCTATGCCATCGTCGCCATAAGACCTATCTATGTCGGTGCGACGTAAATTAAGTTGTATTATCGTTTGTTATAGATTTTGTGTGTTAATATTTACTTTGCTTCGGTATTTATGTAATCCCATATATTTATTGGAAGAAAACACTACTTTTGGACACTGCCTAGGATAAGCAATAACTGTCCTCATAGAAAATATTCCCTGAAACTTGGATGACTACTATTTATGGAGTCTCTGATAAAGATGTTGATTCCCAAAGGGAACCTGAAATATTTGTTCCGAATGAGTAAATTTATAATACCAATATAGTTGGTCCGTTATTGGACATTATACATTTACCAGCTAACTTATTTCTGGTTGCCTGTGTGTCGCCACAGTGTGCTAATTTTGGGCTCATCAGTTGGTAAATAGAACACCTACCAAGACGCATGGCTAGTGCATACCGTGGAGGCCACTGCGTGGACTACCGGGAGTCACCGGCAGTGCCAATGCACTATGAGAGACTTTGTCTCATTTTTAATTTCGATATTCTTCGGGGATAAAAAGCGAAAAATCCAAAGATCTTGGAAATTTTCCGTCGGTTACAGGCTACAACGTATAATTTTGCCTAATTTAAATTTTCTAGCTCATTTGGCAGATTGTGACGCAGTCTTGATTTTGGGCGAGGGGAGTAAAATTTAGTACTTTGAAGAAACTATAGCTAAAAAATATGCAGATGGTCATTATTACCTCTTAAAGGGATAGCTGTTCGAAAATTTCGCCAAAATAGTCTAGAGTGTTTTAGAAATGGATTTCCATCAAGGTTTCCAGTCAGGCTCGTCTTGTATATATTGTGCGAGAGTAAAATCACTGTTTCGGTTTCCTGTAAACAACCAGTCCATTCGGGGAATTTGAAATGATATGGACCTTAAAACCTACCTTTGGACAGGTGGATGCTAAATATAAAGGTTGGTTGAAATATCTTAAGTAGTTTTCAAGTTACAAGGAATATGCTTTACACGCAACCGCTCTTGATTTAAGTCCGGTGCGATTTGTACCGAAAAACGGCCCGTTAATGATATCTCCCTTATTAATCCTCGTATCGAAATGATGCACGTTAGAAGAAAAGGTTTAGAAATTGATTTCCATTATAGCATGTAGATTTCCATTAATTTTCGTTGCGTATATTTTGTGGGAGTGCAAAATCACGGTTTCGGTTTCATATAAACCACCAGTCACTTCAGGGATTTAGAAAGAATATTAACCCTAAAACCTCCCCAAGGACAGGTGGATTCTATATATGAGATTTGATAGAAATATATCCAGTAGTTTTCAAGTTATAGACAAACAGACAAACAAACAGACACCAAAGTTAAAAAAATATGCAGATGGTCATTATTACAACTGAAACGGATAACTGCGGAAATTTCACCAAAATAGTCACTGTACAGACACACGGTCGTTACGATTTTATTTATATAGATTATTATTATTATTATTATTATTATTATTATTATTATTATTATTATTATTATTATTATTATTATTATTATTATATACCCGTGGCTCAGCCCGCGTTTATTAATTCAAATAAGTTAATAATTTCTTTGAAAACAAAATAAGAAACCTTGCATATATTAACAAACATCGTTTTCACATAAATTGTATGAATTACATTATTTTATTTTTTATTATATTGTTACTTTCAATGTTTAAGATACCGGGTTGGTGGTTGGCACAAAGAATATTAAAACAATACCATACTATATAAGAAAACAGACTATTTATTTTCCTTATAAAGCTTCGGGATGAACTCTAATGTGTCTTTCTATTTAGAGTTGCATAGAGTGTTTGCCTTTCCAACTCTTGAACAACCCATGGTACAAAAATGTGGCTTCCCATTTAGATAGCTAAATAAAATTCAGGAATCTCAATCGTCAAAAATTACCAGTGTTTCGCCCCAGTGCGGCATGGACCTTCTAGCCATCCAGTTGATGGGCTCATGCTGCACTGGGGCGGAACACTGGTAATTTTTGACGATTGAGTTTCCTGAATTTTATTTAAACCACTTTACAGTTCCCCATGGAAAAAGCACGGCTTCCAAAGATGGAGTCCCACAGCTTTAAGCCTTGTTCATGCGCATAGCGAAACTCAGAGGAACGGGGAACTGTAGACGTCTAAATTGAAACGGTATATCCGAAGGGATTATTTGAATCCGAGGAATGAATACTACTTCGCCGCTTCATGTCCAGTCATGATGGTGGCTTCACTAATATTCGGCATCAGTTTTTTCACTAAGAGTCGTGTTCCATTGCAGAGGGATGGAGGATTAATATTCCTGAAAAGGATGATCGGAGCCACAATCTTCAGCTCCAATATGTTCGAGGGTACTCCAGGTGACGCCAAGTTGTTCAAAAGCTCTGTCATATAGTTGACAGCCTCATCTGTGTTATGTACCGTGTCATAGACTTGTAAATTTGTAGAACACGGGGTAATTCTTGTAAACGTTGCCTTTTGATGACGTTGACAGCTTGATTTCTTGGAGTAAGAATTGCTCTTGTACACAGCCATGCGTGATCGGTGAAATGCTGTGCCCAGCTTATGTTAAAAGTTTTCAGATCGCTGCGTGTCGCAGATTTGGTTGGGCATCGCACATATACACATGGACAAACAATTCCGGATGTCACGAACTGAATATGACTCCTCGTATCGGGGACCGAAAATGGCTTCCTATGCCATGAACTTAAAATGGCACCTTGACTTATATATATATATATATATATATTACTATTTCTTGTTTATGTTTGTGCTTTATGTACTGTCTGTTTCCTCTAAATAATGTAATATTGAGTTATTTGAAATAAAATACGGTTTACGATTTATTGCTGGTTTAGCGAAATCTTTGTATTCCCCAAACTTTTAAGTGAATAAAGTAAATACTGTATTGGGTAAATATTGCGCCTTATCCTTACATGCAGTTCGAAGTGTTTATTTGCAGTCTCGTTGCAACTAAACGATAAGAATAAGTGAATTAAATGAATGTCGATACATATGAAATAAATAATTTAAAACGATTATAACTAATATAAATAATTAACGAAAAGTATTTACTTGTATAAAGTTTCATATAAGCTTTTGTTAACAATTTAAGATCTCTGCGTGCATCGATATCTGGACATCGCACACATACACAAAAACACTTTCGGATATCATGGACTGAATATGGCACCTCTTGTCGGGGAAGAAAAATGGCTTCCTTCGCCATGGCTCTTTTGTTACCTGCAGTACCTTATGTTCGTTGCCTAGTGGCAGTGAATGTATACATTTAATCTTGATGACAGCACGTAAGATTGTCATATCCCAAAACACGTTTTCCGCTGGTTTTCCGTTCATAACTCCCCAACGAACGCAAAAATGAAAATCCGGCTTTGAAGTGCATTTGGATCCCCTTCCATCCACATATATGTTAAAAAGTTCAGATCTTTGCGTGCCGTAGATTTGGCTGGGCATCAGGCACACACAAACACACACGCAGACAAACACTTACTTTTATTATTGTAGATTATTATTATTATTATTATTATTATTATTATTATTATTATTATTATTATTATTATTATTATTATTTCCTCTAATTTGTAATTGTTACGTAATTTCTTATATCTGCCGAGGACCATGGTCAAACTCGTGATCTCTAACACTGCATCGTCACTCACCGTACGGTAGTTCTATCTGCGAGTAGTCGCTGTTTCTTTCCAGTCTGTTTTAGAGAGGTTTTGATCTTACTTTTGGAAGGGAAAAAAAAAAGAAATTTTTGTCACTTACGAATCCGTGTTAAACAGTTTTGACCTTTCGAAAATAAATGGATTCGAAAGTAAAATCCTAGCCTAGAAAGTATCTAATCATATAACTTACAAGAACTTGTTATGTAACCAAATATTTCGAATCGTAGCTATTACATTTAATAAACATGGCCATATTGGCCAGATGCTGGTGACTCTTATTCTGTACATAAACAGGAATATACCGTTCTTCTAGATCTATTAAATCTCCTTTTTGCAGGAGAGATTCAAATATACAATATGCTATGCATATTTGCATTCACCAGATACCGTTCATCCGGTCTAGAAAGCCAAGAATAACGGCCGAGAGGATTCGTCGTGCTGACCACACGACACCTCGTAATCTGCAGGCCTTCGGGCTGAGCAGCGGTCGCTTGGTAGGCCAAGGCCCTACCAGGGCTGTAGTGCCATGGGGTGGTGGTAGATACCGTTAATGTTACCATTGTGAAAGGGAGATGTTGCAGAAATACTTGGTCTGGTTAGTTACAAACGTGCTTCTAAAGCTAGTGGGAAGTTTAATTACAAGGCAGCTAGAAACATGAAAGACAAGCGAGAGAGGGAATGTGGAGTGGTACAGTAATTAGCACGAGAAGTCTGTACATCTCTACTGCACTTCTCGTGGTGGATAATGAAGTTCTATTCTGGACATACGTCGGCAGAGGGTACTTCTGAATGATAAGGTTTATGTGGAGAGTTTTCTTTCGTACATTCTAATAATTACTGTAACAGTGGCAGAAATAATACGGAAAAGGTTCAGACCGGTAACGTACATAAAGTTCTGTGCATGTGCCCCAGATGATAATCCTTTTATGATACCCTACTTGTCTTTATGTGTAATGAAACCTATGCATTTTCAGCGGTGTTAGTGATGCCAGTAAGGTTAAAAGACTAGTGTAAAATCAACGTGGAAATCATCGCATCCGTTCAAAAATCTTGCATTTTGTCAGCCAGCTAATAATAATTTCGTGTGACTATTGCTAGTCTGCTCCAGCCGTTCTAAAGCCATAGTTACATTGGACACGGGATCCGACCCGACCATACTTTGAAGCCAAGGACCGGAAAGGTCTCCCTAGACTGAGTCCGACGACGTTCTGACGCTAGCCGTCATTATTCAACACCAGACCAGATCCAACCAGTCGTAAATTTCCTCTCAAGAGTTACTTCAGTATATTCAGTTCCGTGGTGGCAAAACAATTATTTGAATCTATAACTTCATACATCATTCATTAATGCTCATTTTTGTACAGTTTAATTTTATATTTATAATACAAATTTGTAAATAAAATTTATTTTACGTTTATGAGCAATCCAATTACATATACCTGGTTAGTACTGTGTAACAACCCCCTTCGCCTTAATGACTACGACATGGACTCCACAAGATACCAAAAGCATTGGGGGAGCCGTGGTGGTCCAATTAGCATTTTCCCATAATCCACGAAGATTGATTGGAGCAGGGTCCAAGGCATGCACATCCCTCTCGACAGCACCCCTAATATAATCAATGGGATTGAGATCTAGGCTCCTCGGGGGCCAGGCAAGAATCTTCACAGCCGTGGAGTGCTCATCGAACCAGTTAGCCACAGCCCGGGAGCGACGGGCTGGCGCATTGTCTTACTGTTGGTACGGGTCATCTACAGGGTACTGGATGCGAACAGAGGGGTGAACGTGATCTGCCAGCATGTTCCTGTAACGTTCACCGGTGAGGGACGTTGTCAGATGTACCAGGGGTGCTACTTCATCGCACGTGAAAAGTTCCCATACCATGATGCCACTACCACCAGAAGCCTGAACAGTAAATCTGTAAGTCTGTACATCTCTACTGCACTTCTCGTGGCACTACTGCACTACTGGTGGTAGTAGGGATTCACTGCCTCATGTGGTTGACGATGCACTCATATCCGGCCATCGTCGTGTACCAACTGGTGTACCTTGTTTCATCTGTCCAGGCAACGCATTTTCCATGTTTCGAGCATCCATTGGCTGTGTTCCCTTGCCCTTGTCATTCACTGTTCCTTGTGATGTGTGTTGAGCAGAGGTACCCACGTTGGAACGTTTGCTTCTGTTCCCCATGGCGAGGAGATGGTTCTGGAAGGTATGGCTGCTCACACGACTTGTCCAGTTTCAATTCACTAGTAATCTGCTGCACTTCGGCCCGCCTCTCCGCTCTTACGATCCGAGCTAGCCGATGGTGAACCCTATCATCAACGCGTCGTAGATCACGACAGATGACCCTGGCGGCGGTGATTTTGCCCGAATCCATATATTATAATATTATATTGGAAAGCAGGACCTGAGAGATGGAGTGGTTCATATGTCTGGCGCCGACAATCTGGGCGTAATCAAGT
The DNA here is from genome assembly GCF_040414725.1 of Anabrus simplex. Lineage (NCBI taxonomy): Eukaryota > Metazoa > Arthropoda > Insecta > Orthoptera > Tettigoniidae > Anabrus > Anabrus simplex. The sequence goes on along the minus strand of NC_090265.1, from coordinate 1,279,665,281 downwards.
ACGCTGAGGTCTCATGTTTTACCATTCCTGCATTCAACTATTACTCATACAGCCCGTACGAGGTCTGAAGTCCTTGCTATTACATGCCCTCCTATTACATCCGCCTGGCCGAGCACACCGCCAGTTCTCCACTTCGCCTACGGCAGCTACACTTAAGAAAATGGAAACTGCAACACCATGAAGGCATTGGTCGTTTGTGTTGATTTTCAAAATATGAAACGATGCCATGTAGGTATGTAAACGATCAAAGTTTCAGACCCATTGGATTGTTGCTACAGGTCTCCCCACGTGATTAGTCGCGGAGGAATCAACTCCAGTACACGGACTCTGGTGTAGCGTAGTTGTCTTGCAGTCTGTGCAGTGAAGTGTTCCCCGTCAAACATGCCTCGACGACAGAGAAGAGCACGCTATCAACAACTGTCGCCGTTTGAGAGGGCTCGGATAATTGGGCTGTGTGAGGATGGATTATCGCTAAAGACTGCCGCTGCACGTGTTGGCCGACAGGCATCTACGGTACAACGTGTATGGCAGCAGTGGTCAAATGCAGGTAGCCACACTCGTAGACCTGGCACAGGCCCAGCGCGACGAACAACTGTGAGAGAGGATCGCCGCATCATTCGGATGGCCCGGATGGAACCCCATGCAACAGCAGCGCAAATTCTAGCTGCTGTGGCACCCCACGTTACACAACAAACAGTTGGTAATCGCTTGCCTGCAGCTGGCTTTCGAGCCCGTGTCCCTGCATAAGGTGTTCCATTGACTCCACAACAGCGACGTGTAAGGCTGGCCTGGTGTCGAGAAAGATAGACGTGGGTCGACGAATGGCATAGGGTCGTCTTTAGTGATGAATCGCGCTTCTGTCTTGCCCGCAGTGATCGCCGGAATCGTGTGCGCCGACGTACCGGGGAGAGGGGTCGCCCAGATCTTATTGTCGAGAGGCACACAGTGCCAACACCAAGCATTATGGTCTGGGGAGCTATTGGCTTTAATGTGAAATCACAAATAGTGCTTGTTGAGGGCACTATGACTGCTCGACAGTACGTTAATAGGGTACTCAATCCAGTGGTTGTCCCTATGATGGCGAACATTGCTAATGGGATGTTTAATCAGGAAAATGCCCGGGTTCACACTGCACGCATCTCCAGAGAAGCTCTCCACGACATCACAACCTTAGAATGGCCCGCCAGATCCCCGGACCTCAGTCCTATTGAGCATGTGTGGGACATGATGGGTCGACAACTGGCCAACCGTCATCAGCCACCCACAACTCTGGAACAACTGACCCGTGCAGTGCAGCAAGCATGGGCCACAATTCCTCAGGAAGCGATCCAGGGCCGTATTGACTCCATGTCTCGACGAATTCATCAATGTATTGCAGCTCGTGGTGGGCACATCCTGTATTGATTGTTGTCCAAACTTGCAGCCAGAGGGACCTGAAAGTATAATCATCGAATCACAACCGAACACTCGTCCTGCATGTTCAATTGCAGCAATGTAGCATCACTCCTTCTGGGTGTTGCAATTTCCATTTTCTTCAGTGTATCTCTGATTCATTTGTTCATAATTTATCCTGTCTTGTCCCTTGGGGCTGGTTTCATACCACGGTTGTGATAATTTTTGTTCCGTTAATTCCACAACAGTTACCCATTTCTCACGAGTTCAATTAAAACACTTCACCACCAAAATAATAACAGTATACGAAATCAATAAAATTATTGGACATTATCCTGGCGTTGACGCATGTTTCTTGTGAAGTCTGGCCAGACGCCGAGGAAAAATCAAACACGTTTGGTCGGTTCAGAAGACAATACGGAACTGATCAGGCGAGTCGGAGTTGCTTCACGTCAGTTAGATCCACGCCGACTTCAGTTCTACAGTGCGTCTCTACATTAAAAAAGCAGTACGCGTTAAATGGGCCTCACTGATGCCATATCTACTGCACATGCAAAGTTGTGTAATGATGTGACAAAACTCTTATACAGACATGTTTTGAGTGAAAAAACTTGACATACAGATCGAATGAAGGTATAATTATTTAGATATTATATTAAGTCAACGTCAGAGCGCAATTTAAATGCACACGGTATTATAAATTGTATTTCTAATTTAATAACAATAATAATAATAATAATAATAACAACATATGTTATAATGTTATAATACCATTTTAACGGGTAAAAATAATGCGGTATTTAAAATACATTACATACTTTTAGGCATTTCTACTGTTCTCAGGTGGGGGTGTAATTCCTTTCATCAAGAATAACGGCCGAGAGTATCCGTCATGCTGACCACACGACACCTCGTAATCTGTAAGCCTTCGGGCTGAGCAGCGGTCGCTTTGGTAGGCCATGGCCCTTCGGGGCTGTTGCGCCATGGGGTTTGGTTTGATTTTTAGGTGTTCGTATGCAGCCGAAATTTTTGCTAGTTGCTTTACGTCGCACCGACAAAGATAGGTCTTATGGCGACGATGGAACAGGGAAGGGCTAGGAGTGGGAAGGAAGCGACTGTGGCCTTAATTAAGGTACAGCCCCAGCATTTGCCTGGTGTGAAAATGGGAAACCACGGAAAACCATTTTCAGGGCTGCCGACAGTGGGGTTCGAACCTACCATCTCCCGAATACTGGATACTGGCCGCAGCCGAAATTAAATTCCTGATTTCTTGTTTCTTAGAATTAGACGTTGTTCATTTTTATGTAGTTCTTCATTTGAGGCCATTCCATTTCGATAGAATTACGTTCGCACTGGTATGGTGACAAGCGAAGAACGTGTTTTCCTGCTAAATTAGCCGTGACTTCAGTGATGTGTTTATCATATCTGTTTTGTATCTTGTCCACATGCAGCGCTGAGCGAAAGTGCGATGTCTTAATGGACGGTATCTGATGCCGAGCTCTGGCTTGTTTTAAAAAACTATTGCAGACATGTATAAACATTTCTTGTCGCTTAGTCACCAACTTTTCTGTTTCACCATCCGATAATTTCCAAGAGAGACGAAAATTAGCTTATTTTTATGTAAAATTTATTGTCCATGGAAAGAGAGCATTTTCTATCAACATCAGGCAATCCAAAAGATCCTTTTCATCATTGTCTTTTTATCCATCGCATGTTAAGTTGCTTATCCGAAAAAGTATCGATTCGCGTCAAAATAAAGTAATTATGGAAAAAAGGGCTTACATTGATTATTTATGACTTTACATTTAATATCTTTAGAAAGAGTGGAAAATTCTCTATGAGACCATGCTGTAATTTTATTTGATTTGTCACTCTGGATTATCGGGAAATACACAGCATCGCGGGGCAGAAACACGACGAAGCTAATTGCAGGATATACCAGTGAGAATGAGACGCAAATCATTGGGCCATTTTGACAAGGTCTCCTCGTGGCATCTCAAATACAATTTCTTGTGGAATAATATAAAGATTAAAAAGGATATTTTCCGTACCGCACATTCCAAAGTATAGCCAACGTATCGTCGCTGCGCCTCGAAATACCGCAATGTGATCATGTTGAGGGGAGAAATACTGACCCGCTGCACAGGTATCTCGGAACAAAAATGCGATAAGTCCATCGCCAATTGACATAGTTCATGCAATACAGAACCTTTCTGGTCAGAATTCTAAGCTGAATTATTATCACATAGCGGTGATATAAAATATTTCTCACTAGAAACGTGGCGAATCACAAAACAAAGGTAGTATCGAGAAACAGTGTTATCCTAAAGGGATAACAGATATTTGATTCATCAAATAGGACTACTACAAAGTTCTGTTTGAACGTTTCAAGTATATAGTACAATAATCAGTCAGATGATGTAATGGGGTGTGTCTATAACAAATATGTCAATCTCTTGAACATAAAAATTGCAATCAGATTGGAAAAAGAACAGTGGACCTTAACCACTTTCTTTGTCCAACATGAATTGCAATGAATAAATGTTCCTCAATTCAGTAGTTATAATTAGCCCTCCCATGGATCGAAATAAGTTTCCTGTGAAATTGTCAAAGGAGGATACATGTCGTTCACTTGTGTTCCTATTCACACATTCGTTTCAGCACTGTTATCTAAGAATAATGCCACACACACCTGATCGAATAGTTTGCAACAAGGAAATTAATCATAGATGACTGGCCGTTCTCCTCCTCGAGAACTACTCGAGCTGAGCTCAACCTCACCATTCCAGGACTGTTTGTTTTCCGTCCGATGGCCAGGTCAGTCGGTAGAGTCTGATCGGGTCGGATCCCGCGTCCAGTGCAAGTTCAGCCTAAGTCAGACCGTTCGATGAGGGTGGGTGGCAACTAGCATGTATGGGAAACTGCGTGTTAGTGCGGTGAAATATAGTGCCATGCTTGGTGTATGAGTTACAAGGATGTTGGAGACAGCATAAACATCCACTGCCAGAGCCAAGAGAATTAACCGTTTACGATTAAAATCCCTCGACCTAGCCCGGGATCGAATCTGGGGTCCTTGGCTGAGTTGACAACGCTTTGGCCTTCGGTTCGGATTGTTTTTACGTCCCAGTAACTACTTTTACGGTTTTCTGAGACGCCGAGGTGCCGGAATTTAGTCTCGCAGGTTTTCTTTAATGTGCCAATAAATCCACTGGCACGAGGCTGACGTATTTGAGCACATTGAAATACCACGGGAGTGAGCCTGTATAACCTGCCAAGTTGGGGTCAGAAGACCAGTGCCTCAACCGTCTGAGCCCCTCTGAATGACTCAGATGGTAGAGCTCTGGCCTCCTGATCCCAAATTGGTGGATGCGTTCCCTACTCATTCCAGTGGTATTTGAAGTTGCTGAAATACACCAGTTTTGTATCTCTAGATGTACCAACCAGCATATAAATAAACTTCTGCGAGACAAAATTCCGGATCCCTGGCGCTACTATAAACCGTAAAAAGTAGTGTGACGTGGAACGATTATTATTATTATTATTATTATTATTATTATTATTATTATTATTATTATTATTATTATTATTATTATTATTACCGGTGATTTCGTGGATCACAGAGTTGAAAGAAGGTGCGGGCTGGAATCGATCTTTCTACATGAGTCAAAGATTAATTTAAAACTTTAAAAAAAGATATTTCTTTTCAGAAATTAAATTTTAACAAACAACACTTTAGGTACAGCTAGTTGGGAACAAAATAGAAAACAAACAGGAACAACCCAGAAAAGACTAGTTACAATTTGAGTTTCAATCTCATAATTTACCAAGGTCCCTACATCACAACTGTTGCGTTAGACTGGTAGAAAAGGAGAGACATCTCCCAAAATACAATTTTCAAGAGCACTTTGTTCTAACAGTTACAATTTACGGCCTTACAAAGGCACCACACAAATATCTATTACATACCAAAAAAAAGCTTACATGCTCTACAACTTCAAAAAAGAGACTGTGCTCCCAACCCTTACAGCCTTATTCAGACAACCTTTAAGTTACATTAGAGATTAGAGCTTCTTTTGCTCAATAAAATTCCATTTCTGGCGTCTCAAGGCACAACCTACAATTTACAACGCCAGATTTATTACCTTTTATATTACACAGGGGTATCTAGTACCCATACTACCAGGCCTTCATGAAAAGGAACAGGTTACATTACTGGCCCAAACACAAAATGTATGGAGGCGTACACTTGCTCTCCCAGAAAACCAAGGTAAAAACCCTACTTGGGCTTGCAGCCCGACGGTGCAAAGGCTTATCCTACACTACTGAGGTGACTAGAAGGGCCAGTTAATTTAAGATTTACAGGAGAAAATAGTTACAAAATCGTAGTCACCTCAAGATAAATTGAAGGGGAATTCGAGAGGGTAACTCATCTCTATTCCCGATTTACAGTTTAAATCTTTATGAAATTTTACACGAGAAAGAAGAATACATTTTAGAAAACAGACGGTTACATAGTTAAAGATTAGAACTTCCCTCGGGATAGCTGGTGGAGATAACTACTTAGATGGAAAAACTGTTGGCCATTACCTTAGCTGATGTTCTGCCTGCCGAAGATCGAGGCCCCCGCCTCCTGTCTTAACATACACGCTCAGAAATTCGACGATCAATAAGACCAGTTAGCTCGAAAAAGATACAGCTATTATACCCGAGAAGAAGCTTCGAGAAGGCTCTGGACTAAATCCGAACACACCCTCTCATTTTTATTGGCGGATAAAATAGGTACAAAAAACGTTTGATTGGCTGAAAAATAAATACAGAAAGTTCGTGATTGGTTAGACTCCCATGTTGGAGGGATGAATAAGAAGTGTTGCAAACCGTGAAGTATCAAAAATAATGAAAGACCGTTCAGTTGAGAAAACCTATAAACACAAAACTTCTTTAGATCTCTAATTATTCCACTTTGCACCAGAGTGCATAACCTCAGTTTTTTAGTGGAGACATCTATGGAGAAAAGTGCAAACTTCCTGTGATACACCAAAACAAAAAACAAAACAAAACAAAACAAAACAAAACAAAACAAAACAAAACAAAACAAAGAAATCGAGTCAGTTTAGGAAACTTTAAAATAACATATTACTCTGTCATTTAGTAGTGACATCTTCTGATCAATGTCCCAACTTACTGCACTAGCTGTTTCAAGTTTCGAATGACAGATAGCGTTCCTTAAGGCGCTTCATCTAAATGCGCGGGGTTGAGGTGTATCTCCCGGTATTATTATTATTATTATTATTATTATTATTATTATTATTATTATTATTATTATTATTATTATTATTGGTTCGAGGTGTGGGTTACTGTAGTCACATCCTAGTTCGTGATCCATAAGCAACGGCTGAGTGGCCTAATGGGTGGTTCTGAGAATCGGAATACCAGTTGTTATGGAATAGGAGTGAGCATCTCGGACATATTCTAAGCCATGACCCTCCATGTGCTCAGGCGTCTAGGACTATACAATTCACCGATAGTCCCTAACCTGTTAGAGGAGAGATTCTCCCTGGGGCTATTATATGCCTTCTGCTTCACAAACTTTACCGAGATCAGAATATTTTAAGCAAGCTTCGGTCCTGTGGGAGTAGCGAGGGACTCCTTGGAAACAACTTGGCGAACGAAATTGAATTCGAAGCGGAGTTATCAATATTAATAGAGCTGATGGAAGAAGGAAGCTAATGATATTCGGATGGGGGGGGGGGGGGTTAGATAACGAGGAAGAGATAGGAGATTATGAACATTGCCAAACGCACGTGAAAGATATACTCACTACTCCGTGTTTCTGTAGTGGTTGGTAGTGTTGTGTGTTTCACTTGGGTAATAATAACGGCGTACGGCCTCCGAAGAGACCGCAGCACTAGTTGCAAATAGAGGATTCTGGCGACACTTAGTAAATTCACAGAGGATTGCAGACAGAACACGAAAGGCATAACGGTCTATAATGATTTATGTATGTATGTATGTATGTATGTATGTATGTATGTATGTATGTATGTATGTATGTATGTATGTATGTATGTATGTATAATAACACACAGTTCAAAAAAATAGGATAACATGTTTTTTAACGTCTGGTGTGTGAACGTTAATTTTGTAGATGGTGTTCCAATGGTCGTACAGCATATCTTGAGACCTTAGCTCTCATGGTATGTCAAATCGAAGTTATACGCCATCTGTAGGGTTAGCCATGCATTAAAATCTCAGGTGAATCCTCAAAACAAAGCGAATAGTGATGCGTCCGTGTGTCGTTGTGAGGTACACAGACTACTGCGGTCATTTGGGCACGTTGTACGTAAATCAGCACATCCCATGAGATATCTTTACGAGGTTCAAGTCGCAAGGGCCGTCACTTTATTCCAGGAAGGATGAACGTTTCGTCGTGTTGCTGTGGATCTCAATGTCTCTCCGTCAGTTATTCAACGCTTGTGGAATCACTACTGTGAGACAGGACAGTTCACAAGGAGGCTTGGACAAGGTCGTGGACGCATGGCAACCCCACAGGATGACCGATATCTGTCCATCTGTGCGTTGCGGCGTCGTTCAGCAACTGCCAGAGAACTGCAACAAGACCTCAGGAGGGTCACTGGAGTCACGGTGTCTGACCAGACAGTAAGGAACAGGTTAAGATAAGTGTCCTTATGATCCAGACGTCCTGTTCGATTGCCCCGTTTAACGCAGCAACATCGCGCAGCTCGCCTTCTGTTTGCCCGTACCCACGTCAACTGGCAACTTCGCCAGTGGAGACCTGTGTTGTTCACAGACGAGTATATTTCCCCTGACACAGCGTGACGGACGTCAACGTGTATGGAGACACCGTGGTGAGCAGTACATGCTAAATGTTGTCCAGGAAGGCGACCGATTCGGACAAGGTTCTGTGATGGTGTAGGGTAGCATCAGAATTGATGGCCGTACGGATCTTGTCGTCCTCCGTGGTAATCTTACCGCTGCGTGGTACATCGATCAGATAATGCTACAGCATGTGTTGTTTGCTGCATACGGTGTTGGCCCTGAATTTATACTCATGCACGACAATGCCAGGGCTCATGTAGCGCGCATCACCAGAGCTGTCTTGCGAGAACTGGACATTCAAGAGATGGAGTGGCCAGCCGCGAGTCCCGACCTTGATTCCATCGAGCATGTGTGGGATAGGCTTGACAGAAGTGTTCGTGGGCGTCCTGTTCCACCACAGACTCTCCAAGACCTCGAACAGGCTCTCATTGAAGAATGGGACCTGATGCCGCAACGTGACCTTCGTCGACTTATACGGAGCATGCCACGTAGGTGCCAAGCTGTGATAAATTCTCGTGGAGTACATTCACCATACTGAAACTCTCCAGCCGTTATAAAAATCCACCCTGGAGGACTGTTATCACTTTGTTTTCGCTCCTATTTGGACATTTCCGTTTGTGTTCTGAGAATGAATGCGAATCCATCGATGTTCTTTTGTATATTTCAACGGAGAGAATAAAGGTTTAGTTGCTAATATACCTGGATGTAAGGTTTTGTTTCGTGGAGCATGGTATACGTTCAAAAACATGTTCCCCTAATTTTTTGAACTGTGTATATCTACGTTATAGAGTGTTGTGTCTTTCAGCGTTCAGTTTGCAAGCCTCTGTGAATTTACACTCCTGTATTTGTAACTATCTGTGTGGCATCGTTTAGTTCCATATCCCTTATCTTTAAATCATTAGAAACTGAGTCTAATCATCGTCTTCTTGGTCTCTATCTACTTCTCTTACTCTCCATGACTGAGTCCATTATTCTCGTAGGTAACCTATTCTCTTCAATTCGCCCCACACGACCCCACCGCCGATGCCGGCTTATGCGTACCGCTTCATCCATTGAGTTCATTCCTATCTTAGCCTTCGTCTCCTGATTTGAATACCTCCCTGCCACTGTTCTCACCTGTTTGTACTAGCGATCATTCTCACTACTTTCATGCCTGCTACTTCTAACGTAAGAAAAATATATCCTGAGTCCACCCAGCTTTCACTCCCGTACATCCCGTGAAAACAGACCGGTATAAAGATAGTTTCTTCCAAGAACTGACTTATTTCTTACAGAATACTGTGGATGCCAACTGTGAGTTCACTGCATTAATTTTTCTGCAGCTTGATTCAGCCCCTCATACTGTTCTACCATCCTGGGAGAATGCACATCCTAAGTACTTTAAATGATCTACCTGTTCAAATTTTGTATTTCTAACCTTAGGTTTCTTCCCTACCGACATCACTTAAGTCTTATTGCTAGGGGTCGGAATTTGAAGACCTATAAATTGCCTAAAAAGACCATAAAATATCCTAACAAGAACCTCAAACAGGACGTAAAAATGTGATTCAAATTTATTCATAATTTTAGTTTTAATTACATATTTAGTGAAGGAATATAATGTTTAAAAATGCAAAATTATTGTGGTGTGCAAAATACAGTCCTAAAATATATTAGTGAAATACTTCTTCTTTCAGACATGGTCAGCGTTGAGGCCTTCGGTTCAGAGGGTCCCGGGTTCGATTCCCGGCCGGGTCTTCATATTCACACAACACACTACACTACCAGCCACCACAGAAACACGGAATAGTGATTAATTCCTCCCTATAGGGTTGGCGTCAGGAAGGGCATCCGGCCGTAAAACAGGGCCAAAACACCATATGCTACACAGTTCGCACCGGCGACCCCACAGGTGTGGGAAAAGCGGAAGAAAAGAAGACTTCTTCTTTCAGACATGATATATTTTTAGATTAACATACCGTAATTAAAAGAAAAGGAATTCCGTGCTTGTTAAAAAAAGAATCTTGCAGAGTTTAGAATGATTTTTTTTTCCCACCTAGAACGAATTCAGTGAACCGTCATTGGATATCCTGAAGAAAGAAATTGAAATCAGTATAACTGTAATCATATTTGGCTTAACCACGCTAGGGTTACAGAAATTGGAATTCGGGAGCCTTACCTCAGTTGACTTTGCAGTATATCACAATAATCCTAGGTGTAAAGGATCGTCGGTATTCAGGTACAGCACGTTGCAAAACATCGAGTAACTTCTCTTCACGTCAACGGATGTTGAAGCAAGTGAGATCTTCCTCATAAAGAAACTCATACCAACATTTTCTCGTTTCAATACCTCACTTATTTTGCACATAATTTGATGCTCTGTTATTGGGCACTAGTTTCATTTTTTCATTTCATTTCATTTGCTCTCTTTTCAGACATGGTTCAAATATATATGTACTAGCAAGATACCAATGCTTCGCTACGGTATTATACTGAAATTTATAATTGAATGCTTATTGTTTTAGATATATAATCCACCAAAATTCACGATCTGACTCGTTTTATATTAGATTACGGCACGTTTCCTCCCATTTTTCAATCTTCCTTTCCAGCAATCGATTTCGTACTTCCCGGGCTAGGCTCAGGTATTTCTCCCGGTCAGTTGGGTCCGTAAATCTTTGCCATCTTTTCCTATAATCATTTTTAATATGGATAAAATCCTTCAGGAGATCCGGCGTGGTGTCATATTGGGTGCCTTGGCGGCACTAAACCCGCGGCCGGCCTGCATTCTTAGTCATTACCCGACCAGGAGCCGTTTCCAGCGCGGTCCGTACATTTGACGACGGTCCGGAACATTATTATTCTTATTATTATTATGTGTTGCTGGAATGGCTGATGACAGGGAAAACCGGAGTATCCGGAGAAAAACCTGTCCCACCGCCGTTTTGTCCAGCACGAATGTCACGTGGAGTGACCGGGATTTGAACCACGGAACCCAGCTGTGAGAGGCCGGCGCGCTACCGCCTGAGCAACGGAGGATCCTTATAAGTACATTAAGAACAATTGGTCTCACCTCTTTCTACACCCCACCGCCGTTAAGTTCATTTACCGACACCCCCGCCCCCTCCAAAAAAATTAAAAGAAGGCTTGTTTCTTTATGTTTAAAGGAGATTCCAAACACCAATCTTCACGTCTATTACCATCAGTTTTAAGATATAAGTATCCCCATAGAAATAATATACTTTTTTCACTTCATTTCACACTACTCCCCCCCCCCCCTCCTAAGTGAATTTTCCCGCAAAAAATACTTGTTTCTTTAATCGTAAAGGATCTTCTAAATACCAATTATCACGACTCTAACTTCTTCAGTTTTTGATTTATGTGTCCCCATGAAAGGAATTCAACTCCTTTACACTCCCGCCCTCCAAGATGGTTTCCCCCCCAAAACGCGTTTTCCTTTGTTTTTAGAGGAGATCCAAATACGAATTTTCACGTCTGTAACAACTTTAGTTTTTATTAGATGTATGTATTCTCATACAATTAAGTAAATTAATTTTTCAATTATTTCACCCCCCCCCCCCCCTTCATTGGACTTTCCGAGAATACGTGTTTCTTTACTTTTAAAGCAGATTGCAAATATCAAATTTCACGTCTGTAACATCTTCATTTTTGAGATATCAGTAGCCTAATTAAAAGAATTCAACACCATTTTCAGTCATTTTAACCCCCGCCCCCTCCACACAATTGATATTTCCGAAAACTAAAAATACACGTTTCTTTGTGTTTAATAGAGATAAAAAATACCATTTTTCACTTCTGTAACGTGTTAAGTTTTTTAGATATACTGTAAAAATTATCATTTTAAAATGTCACCCCTTTTGAGTTCCCCTTAAGTGGAGTTTCCAAAAACAAATCACCTATGTTTCTTTACATTACAGGAGATTCCAAACACCCACTTTTTACGTCTGTAACATTTTATGTTTCCATGATATTCTGTAGATATAGTCTTTAAAAAAAATTCACCCCAATTTGTCACTCCTGCTTAACCGCCATTAATAGGATTTTCCAAAAACTAAAAAAGTACGTGTTTCTTTATTTTTAAAGGAGATCCCAAACACCAATTTTCAGGTCTGTAATATCTTCAGTTTCTGAGATATAGGTAGCCTCATTAAAGGCATTCAACCCCTTTTTCACCCCTTTTCACTCCTCCTATTGCGATTTTCCGAAAACAAAAAAACACGTGTTTCTTTATTTTTAATGAAGATTCTAAATACCAATTTTTACATCTGCAAACTTTAAAAGTTTGGAGATATAGATTCATTCATTTTTAAAATTCACCCCCTTTTCACCCTCCCATTAATTGGATTTTCCAAAAACAAAAAAATACGTGTTTCTTTATTTTTAAAAGAGATCAAAAGTACCAATTTTCAGGTCTGTAATATCTTCAGTTTCTGGGATATAAGTACCGGTATCCTGATTAAAGACATTCAAGCCATTTTTCCCCATTTTCACCCTTTTTCACCCCTCCTATTGGGATTTTCTGAAAACAAAAAAAAATACGTGTTTCCTTATTTTTAAAGAAGATTCTAAATACCAATTTTTACATCTGTAAACTTTTAAAGTTTTGAGATATAGATACACTCATTTCAAAATTCCATCCCCCTTTTCACCCCCTTAGCCAAGGAATATCCAAAAATCCTCTCTTAGCGAGCACCCACATCTTAATATGAATATATCCTCCAAATTTCATTTCTTTATGTCCAGTAGTTTTGGCTCGGCGATGATGAATCAGTCAGTCAGGACAAGTTATTTTATATATATAGACTAGCATGATACCCGTGCTTCGCTACGCTATTATACTGAAATTTAGAACTGAATGATTATTGTTTTATATATAATCCGCCGAAATTCGCGATCTGACTCGTTTTCTGAAGGAATCCTCCAAAATTCGTGATCTGACTCGTTTTCTATTAGATTATGGCAAGTTTCCTCCAATTTTTCAATCTTTCTTTCCAGCAATCGATTGCGTACTTGCCGAGGTAAGTCCAAGCATTCCACCCGGTCAGTTGGGTCCCTAAATATTTGCCATCTTTTCCTATAAGCATTTTTAATATGGATCAAATCCTTCAGGAGATCCAGCGTGGTGCGTCTTGGGTACCTTGGCGATACTTAACCCGCGGCCGGACTGCATTCTTAGTCATTACCCGTCCAGGACCCATTTCCAGGGCGGTCCGCACATTTGACGACGGTCCAGAATGTTATTATTATTATTATTATTATTATTATTATTATTATTATTATTATTATTATTATTATTATTATTATTATTATTATTATTATTATTCTAGATGTTCTGGACCCCACAGCAAGATGCAAGACCGCTACATGGCGGTAAATTACATCTGCTGCCATTGTCATTGTTGAGAATGTGACCAGCACCATTGTCGCGCGTAGGCAAGTGTGCGGGATTTCTGGCCATACGAATGACATACTTCCGTGCATTATTGACCTTATTATAGAGGTGAACAATTTGACGGTCAATCTCATCCCTATCGTTCATTTCAAATGTGTTTAAATTTTTATTTTTATGCCAGGAGAGTCTACTGTAATCTAAGAAAGTTCTCCGAAGGAAAAGATGGCTGTTGAAATCGAACCCAGGAAAAATTAAAAATGATCGGTTTATGATCAGAATAAGTACATCGAAAATCTACAGCCTGTTTCCAGTCATTCGACAGGGTCAGGAAAGGAATGAATAAAGCCCCATCTAGCGGCGAAAATAGGAATTGTGCAGGCAGCCGAAACCTGTCGCACTCATCTGCGGCAATGATTAATGAATGACAAATGAAATGAAATTATATTGGACAGTGTTGCTGGAATGAATGATGACAGGGAAAACCGGAGTATCCGGAGAAAAACCTGTCGCGCCTCTGTTTTGTCCAGCACGAATGTCACATGGAGAGACCGGGATTTGAACCACAGAACCCAGCTGTGAGGGGCCGGCGCGATGCCGCCTGAGCAACGGAGGCTCTTTATAAATACATTATGAACAGTAAAATCAATTGGTCTCACCTCCTTTTACACCCCACCGCCGTAAAGTTTATTTACCAAACACCCCCCTCCCCACCCCCGAAAAAACTAAAAGAAGGCGTGTTTCTTTATGTTAAAGGAGATTCCAAACACTAATGTTCACGTCTATTACCTTCAGTTTTGAGATTAAATAATTCACTTTTTTCACTTTCACACTCCCCTCCCCCCCCCCCTAAGAGAATTTTCTGGCAAAAAATACTTGTTTCTTTAATAGTAAAGGATCTTCTAATTACCAATTATCACGACTGTAACTCTGTAACTTCTTCACTTTTTGATTTATGTGTCCTCATGAAAGGAATTCAACTCCATTTCACTCCCGCCCCCAAAGATGATTTGCCCCCCAAAACGCGTTTTTCTTTGTTTTTAAAGGAGATCCAAATACCAATGGTCACGTCTGTAACAACTTTAGTTTTTATTAGATGTATGTATTCTCATACAATTAAGTCAATTAATTTTTCAATCCTTTCACCTCCCCCCCCCCCCCTCCACTCATTGGATTTTCCGAGAATACGTGTTTATTTACTTTTAAAGCAGATTCCAAATATCAAATTTCACGTCTGTGACATCTTCATTTTTGAGATAACAGTAGCCTAATTATTAGAATTCAACACCATTTTCAGTCACTATTACCCCAGCCCCCAATCTACCCAAATGGTATTTCCGAAAAATAAAAATACACGTTTCTCTATTTTTAATAGAGATAAAAAAATATTTTTCCTTCTGTAACATGTTCAGTTTTTTGAGATATACTGTATAAATTCTCATTTTAAAATTTCACGCCCTTTTTAGTTCCCCTTAAGAGGAGTTTCCAAAAACAAATCACCTATGTTTCTTTACATTTACAGGAGATTCCAAATACCACTTTTTACGTCTGTATCATTCTACGTTTCTCAGATATTCTGTAGATATAGTCTTTCAAAAAATTCACCCCAATATGTCACTCCTGTTTAACCGCCATTAATTTAAATTTCCAAAAACAAAAAAAAATTACGTGTTTCTTTATTATTAAAGGAGATCCCACATACAAATTTTCAGTTCTGTAATATCATCAGTTTCTGAGATATATGTATTCTCATTAAAGGCATTCAACCCATTATTCAACCTGTTACACCCCTCCAATTCGGATTTACAGAAAACAAAAAGTACGTGTTCCTTTATTTTTAAAGGAGATTCTAAATACCAATTTTTACATGTGCAAACTTTTGAGGTATAGATACACCCATTTTAAAAATTCACCCCCCTTTTCCCCCTCCCATTAATTGGATTTTCCAAAAACAAAAAAATATGTGTTTCTTTATTTTTAAGAGATCAAAAGTACCAATTTTCTGGTCTGTAATATCTACAGTTTCTTAGATATAAGTACCGGTATCCTGATTAAAGGCACTCAACCCCTTTTTCACCCTTTTTCACCGGTCCTATTGGTATTTTCTGAAAACAAAAAATACGTGTTTCTTTATTTTTTATGATTTTTCTAAATACCTATTTTTACATCTGTAAACGTTCAAAGTATCGAGATATAGATACACTCATTTTAAAATTCACCCCCTTTTCACCCCCCCCCCCCCCGATTAATTGGATTTTCGAAAAACAAAACATGCGTGTTTCTTTATTTTTAAAGGAGATCCAAAACACCAATTTTCAGGTCTGTAATATCTTCATTTTCTGAGTTATAAGTATCCTCATTAAATGCATTCAACCGATTTATCACCCCTTTCCACCCCTCCTATTGGGAATTTCCGAAAACAAAAATACGTCTTTCTTTATTTTTAATGAAGATTCTAAATACCAATTTTTACATCTGTAAACTTTCAAAGTTTTGAGATGTAGATACACTAATTTTAAAAGTTCACCCCTCTTTTCCCCCTCCCATTAATTGGATTTTCCAAAAACAAAAAAATACGCGTTTCTTTATTTTTAAAAAAGATCAAAAGTACCAATTTTCAGGTCTGTAATATCTTCAGTTTCTGAGATATAAGTACCGGTATCCTGATTAAAGGCATTCAACCCTTTTTTCACCCTTTTTCACCCGTCCTGTTGGGTTTTTCTGAAAACAAAAAAATACGTATTTCCTGATTTTCAAAGAAGATTCCAAATTCCAATTTTTGCATTTGTAAACTTTTAAAGTTTTGAGATTTAGATACACTCATTTTAAAATTCCATCCCCCTTTTCACCCCCTTAGCAACGGAATATCCAAAAATCCTCTCTTAGCGAGCACCTACATCTTAATATGAAAGTATCCCCAAAATTTCATTTCATTATGTCCAGTAGTTTTGGCTCAGCGATGATGAATCAGTCAGTCAGTCAGTCAGTCAGGACAAGCTATTTTATATATATAGATTTACTAGAGGAAAGATGTTCAAGAGGAGGTAAATGAACTAATAATGATTCGAACTGAGAATGGGCAATAAAAATGTTGTCGAAAGGAGTGGAAGTTGGAAAAAAACGTCCATAAGACCTAAAATACGCGTAGAAAAGAAGCAATAAGCGAAAAAAGCCGGAAAAGACAAAAAAGGACTAGTAAAACCCACCATTTTCTAGCCTAGAATAGCCCATAATAATAATACTAATAATAATAATAATAATAATAATAAAAATAATAATAATAATACCGAGCTCGATAGCTGCAGTCGCTTTAGTGCGGCCAGTATCCAGTATTCGGGAGATAGTAGGTTCGAACCCCACTGTCGGCAGCCCTGAAAATGGTTTTCCGTGGTTTCCCATTTTCACACCAGGCAAATGCTGGGGCTGTACCTTAATTAAGGCCACGGCCGCTTCCTTCCCACTCCTAGCCCTTTCCTGTCCCATCGTCGCCGTAAGACCTATCTGTGTCGGTGCGACGTAAAACAACTAGCAAAAAAAAAATAATGACAATGTTATTTGCTTTACGTCCCACCAACTACTTTACGGTTTGCGGAGACGACGAGGTGCCGGAATTTAGTCCCGCAGGAGTTCTTTCAGGTGCCAGTAAATCTACCGACACGAGGTTGACATTTGAGCACCTTCAAATACCCCCGGACTGAGCTAGGATCGAACCTGCCAAGTTGGGATCAGAAGGCCAGCGCCTCAAGCGTCTAAGCCCTTCAGCCCGGCAGGCCCAGAATGAATATATATTATGTTGGGCCTCGTCTTCCGACACTCGACAAAAAAAAAAAAAAGGATTTTTCTTCAACTTCCGAGCCCTACTTATTATTGACAAACCATTCTATCAGTAATGCGGACTTAGAATCAACAACGTTTCTGGAACTTCGTAAGAGGTGACCGGAATATTGCAAACTGAACGTCTGCAACATACAAAAAACGAAACATTAACATACCGGTACGTCAAACTGCAACGGATATGACTTTCTATGTAATGGCACAGTTAATTTCACTTCACATCTCCAATGAAAAACAAACAAACATAGAGTTGTGACAGCAGTACAATAATTTAGTATATTAAAGTAATCACAGAAACGCTGGAGAAGTCTTAGTAATTTTAATTAGCAATAACCGTCGCCATTCTGAGCAGCACCATATAGCTCATTGCAGAGAGCTGTAGTTAGGAAATGGTTATTCGCTGTCTTATCAAGCACAGACACTTCCCGGTCTTACAACACGGAAGAACAAACGTAATTACACCAAACGTCGAGCGCTAGTACCAAAGAAACGGCACATCTGTTTCCTTAGTAGACTGTAATGAGAAACCGTCTGAAGTTCTTTTAAATTTATCTGATTCATTTTAATACTGGTCGGATGTTTAAATACTATACTTACAAAAGCTGGCACTATTCCCAAGCAAAGCGTGTCCTAATGAGCCTCAGTACACTCAAATTAAAACTATAGGCCTATCACTGAAAGATAACGTGGGGTCGGTAGAGAACCAGGCTCAGTTTAGGATTTGGCCCAAGCCTTGTGAACGAATGCCGTTCCTATCACCACGCGATAGCCTTAGTGAAAACCCTACCCCGAAGTAATCAGAATTCGAACATGGGGCACCTGAGTTGTGACACGAGAGGCTAGGATACAGCACCAGACTACTACTACTACTACTACTACTACTACTACTACTACTACTACTACTACAATAATAATAATTTCTTTGCGACAATGTAGAAACGAAATAACATGGTCTTGACCCACAACAAATGAAGTGGTGGGAGTGATTATTGTTTTAAGGGGGTATACAACTGGGCATCCAGCCCCTCATTAACACTGATCAGAAGAGGAAAAGTCCGATCCTTGGAAAAATGAAGGTATCAGCAAAGTAAAGGAAGGGCCACAAAGGGCGTCAAATTGAAAGAGTCCTTAAGCCTCGTAAATATAATACAATCGTGGTCGGGAGGGAACGAGTGTTGACTAAGGTAGGCCGGAGAGGAAGTGTGAGCTGAGGAGTACTGAGTCGAATTCAGCTAGGGGCCCTATATCTCCGATCCACGCCCCAATTTTAGAGTCATTGGAGGTCGCAATTTCAGTCACCTGTTACGACAGGAAAACAATACCGTATCGTGAATGTAATCTACTCCGCCTCATCCACACAGGGGCATCGGAGAATGTAGGACCCAGGTCATTCTCGTCCCTTTACTGGTGATAACACAAGTATCGACAAGAAAGTCTTTCTTCAACGAGCTAGTAAATCTACCGACACGATTCTCTCTGATTTAAACATAATTTAAGAATAACCGAGCTCGATAGCTGCAGTCGCGTAACTGCGGCCAGTATTCGGGAGATAGTAGGTTCGAACCCCACTATCGGCAGCCCTGAAGATGGTTTTCCGTGGTTTCCCCATTTTCACACCAGGAAAATGCTGGGATTGTACCTTAATTAAGGCCACAGTCGCTTCCTTCCCACTCCTAGCCCTTTCCTGTCCCATCGTCGCCGTAAGACCTATCTTTGTCGGTGCGACGTAAAGCAACTAGCAAAAAAAAATTAAGAATACAATGAACGCAGGGGGCTGGATTCAAGCTAACTGCGTTACACAATCGGCCAAACATGGAGAAAACGTGGGACCAAAGTGAGTGTATTGAACAGATTGATTGATTGATTGATTGATTGATTGATTGATTGATTGATTGATTGATTGATTGATTGCAGGATCGTACCATGCGTTTCCTTGCAGTTGATGATTGACTGATAAGTCAATTTTAGTGGTATTAACAGTAACGTTATCAGCTCCACTGCATTCCAATGTCTTTTAAGACCATGAATAGTTCCAATGACATTAAATGTTAGGTGATTTTTTGTTGTTTCGATTAATACTGAGGGTCACTCCATTAGAACTTCGTTGGTTTGAGACACCCACAGTCATGGCGATTTTATGCTGTAGTATATAGCCTCTGTGGTCATCGATTGCTATGAGTGATTATTAGAGCGGCACGAACGTCTCCAAAATATTCTCAGAAAATCTTAGAACCTCGTATACCAACTTTCGAATCGCGAGCAAATGGCTGAACAGAATTAATTGAAATCAGTATTTATGGTTAGAGAAGAAGGCACTACAAACTAAGCTATAAATAATTTTATTCGTGCTAGGTAAAATAGACTGTAGCTCATTCCACGTTAAGAAAACAGTATTGCTCTCATGGACTGCAAGGAGTGAACACACGCCGTCTGAGACACCCATAATTCCTCGTAATTAAGGGATATAAGGCCTCAGTTCCTAGAAGCGAGCTGGAAGCCAGCAGTCAATCACACCCTGCACCCTGCTGAGTTAACGAGTTCTAAGTGAGTCTTGTTTGGTGTGGAAAGGTTGCCAAACGACTTTCTTCCTCACTCTCTGTAGTATTTACCCTTTCTTCGTGTCGAGTTCAGTAGACGATTTGGCAACTCTGGCTGCAGTAGAGGTAGTAAATCCTGTAAGTCGCTAATAGACACCAGGCTGCCGCCGGAAAGTAGTGGTGTGAGGCGAGGTCATCATGATTTGTCCTCAAGTATACTACAGTATACTGTACTTTATAATGTACTAGCGAATGTACCCGTGCTTCGCTACGGTATTCTACATTGTATTCGAATATCGAAGTAAATAGTGTACATGCAGTAAATAAGATAGTTTTAAAATTGCATGTCTCTTAGCGTTATCCGAGAAAGAGCATGGGGAGGTCCCCGTACGTTTCCAATGTAAAGTGTTTGTTACGGATTTGTGATATAACGGCAGGCTCACTTGCCTACTGGCATTCACAATCAGGTTGGGAAGTTTACATTATAATTGCAGGCCCCATTGCCTACTATGCGGACAGAATCGATTTGGGGAGTTTTCGTTAAAATGGCAGCCCCCTTTCCTACCTCCAGACAGATTACAGTTTTTATTATAATGGCAGGCAATTACCCTACTATCACTCGAAATTGAGTTGTGCAGTTATCATTATAATGACAGGCCCCTTTTCCTACTGCCAGCCAGCGTACTGCCAGTCACACCAAGTTGGTGAGTTTCCATCAAAATAGCAGGCCACTATGCCTAATGCCAGTCACATTTTAGATGAGTACATTTCTTTATAATGGCGGGCACCCTTGCCTACTGCCAAACACAATCGGGTAGGGGAGTTTTAAACAAAACTGCATGCTCACTTACCTTCTGCAAGTCAAATCGAGAAGGGAACTATTCATTACAATTGTAGGCCTTCCTTACTAATGACAGTTACACAGGAGTTGGAGAAGGAACCCTTTCCTACTGCCAGTCAAAGTCGGTGTGGGGAGTACTGATTACAATAGCAGACCGACCCTTTCTCGATCGCTAAATCGACATCAGTGAATATATATAGATCGACATACGAAAGTATATGCGTGTTTACAATATTGAAGACCTTCATTTACAGATTAACTGCTACTAAACGTACGTCATATCGACAAAGGATTATACCATAAGACACGCCGGATTTAGTGGCCTAAATGGCTGGTCCAATGATATGTCATCTATTCTTGGGTCATATTTAGAAACGTGGAACAGGGTAAAGGTTTTGTAAGATCATCTCACATTACATTACTTTTCGGATAATAATGTGACAGCTACATACGTAGCATTTGGCTCACAAATGGCTACTGAGTGGGCCAATTTTCGTGAAGAGTTTGATGATTCTGTATTTCATATAAGTAATTGAAAGTATGAATAATGCATGTGAAAATTCCAAATTGACTTAACATCGATTAATAGAGAAAAATCAAACGTAAAAGGGATACAGATACGGCATAAAGTCATAAGACCAAGGTTGTAGATCATTCCAAATTGAACGGAGATTGTGCAATCCGTTACGTGATAGGAATTTCCGAAGGTCTGCACCATCATTAAAATTGCCTGCATATTTCGATATTCTTCGGGGATAAAAAATGAAAAATTTAATGATATAGGATTTTTCATTCGTTACAGGCTAAAACGTATAATTTTGTCAAATTTCAATTATCTTCTTATTCTTCTGGCAGATTATGCCACAATGTGGATTTTGGGCGAGGCGGGTAAAAATTAGGACTTTCAGGAAATCAAAAATTATGGAGATTGTTATTATTACCCCTTAAACGGAAAGCTGTACGAAAATTTCGCCAAAATAGTCAGTGTAGAGGTACACAGTCGTTACGATTTGATTTATATAGATAAGGAATCTGCTCCATGTAAAACACCTTTTGGGCTATGTCCGCTGGACTTAACCTGCAAAAGTGACCATTCATGATATCTCCCTTATTAATCCTCCTGACGAAAAAATGCACATGAAAAAAAAAAAGGTTTAGAGGTGGAATTCCATCAGGTTTGGTCGATTTCCAGTCAGGTTGGTCTTGTTCTGTATATATTGTGGAAGAGTAAAATCACCATTTCGGTTCCTTATAAACCGCCAGTCCATTCCGGAACATGAAATGTTATTTACGTTTAAAACCTACCTTTGGACAGGTGGATGCTAAATATAAATTTTGTTTCGAATGTCTTCAGTAGTTTTCAAGTTGTAAGGAATACGCTTTACACGCACCCGCTCGTGAGTTAAGTCCGATGGGACTTGTACAGAAAAACGGTCCTTTAATGATATCTCCCTTATTGATCATCGTATCGAAATGATGCACATGAGAAAAAAAGGTTTAGACATTAATTTCTACCAAAGTAGGTAGACTTCCATAAACTTTTGTTGTGTATATTTTTTGGAAGTGCAAAATCACTGTTTCGGTTTCGTATAAACCCCCAGTTAGTTCAGGGATTTAGAAACAATATTTGCCCTGAAACCTATCAAGGACAGGTGTATTCTAAATACGAATCTTGGTGGAAATGCATCCAGTAGTTTCTAGCATTCACGTACATACGGCGTAATTAAGGAAAAATAATACAGTTAAGAATGTTGAAACTAATAGAAAATGGATTATAAATGAGGACAGTCGGATAACGACAAATAAATAAATGCCGTGAGTTATGGATATAATAAAGCGCTAACAGAGGAGAAATTTAGGTTCAGTGATTCTTAGGTAAACAAATATGAAGATGACTAATGGTGTTATTACTTAATCTATTCGAGGGCGGTTATAACCTCCAACGATATTCCGCCAATATCCCGCAGATGAGCCGATTGATGCCTCTCTTGCCATCTACCCAAGGAACAACCACGAATTTAAAAGCATGATGAGGAAAATGGCAATACGTTACTTCCCTACTGGCATGCAGTCAGAGACGTTGCCATGGTAACCTGTAGGTTCGTTGTCGGTCTGTCGGTCACTAAATGCAGAGCATGATACCAGCAGAAAATTGTAAATTTCTCCGTCATGTGAAGAGTAAGGTAAATTATGAACATAACGAAAGTTGTTTATAATGAAGAGACGTTTCACGTACGGTAAACGAAGTTTACAGAAAATCAATAGTATAAGAGAAAATAGAGGAAAACCACTGTGGTTTTCCTATAAACACCCCGTCTATTCAAAGATTTTAAAATTATATGCATATCGGAACCTTTCCTGGGATGAGTATACTCTAAATATGAAGTTTGGCTGAGATCTATCCAGCCGTTTCGACGTGATGGTGGGAAAACCACTCTGGTTTTCCTATAAACCCCCCGTCTATTCAAGGATTTTAAAATGATATGCATATCTAAACCTTCCCCGGGATTAGTATACTCTAAATACAATGTTTGGTTGAGATCCATCCAGCCGTTTCGACGTGATGGTGGAAAAACCATTCTGATTTTCCTATAAACCCCCCATATATTCAAATATTTTAAAATGATATGCATATGGAAAACTTCCCCGCGATGAGTATCCTCTAAATATGAAGTTTGGTTGAGATCTATCCAGCCGTTTCGACGTGATGGTGGGAAAACCACTCTGGTTTTCCTATAAACACCCCGTCTATTCAAGGATTTTAAAATGATATGCATATCTAAACCTTCCCCGGGATTAGTATACTCTAAATACAATGTTTGGTTGAGATCCATCCAGCCGTTTCGACGTGATGGTGGAAAAACCATTCTGATTTTCCTATAAACCCCCATATATTCAAATATTTTAAAATGATATGCATATGGAAAACTTCCCCGCGATGAGTATCCTCTAAATATGAAGTTTGGTTGAGATCTATCCAGCCGTTTCGACGTGATGGTGGAAAAACCATTCTGGTTTTCCTATAAACCCCCTGTCTATTCAAGGATTTTAAAATGATATGCATATCAAAACCTTCTCCGGGATGAGTATACCCTAAATATGAAGTTTGGTTGAGATCTATCCAGCCGTTTCGACGTGATGGTGGAACAGACAAACAGACAGACAAACAGAAACAATTTTATTTATATAGATTTTTACACTCGTTCTTCACCCCCTTTCCATCCCCGCCCAAAGGAGTCCTATGAGTGCCTTACACAACAGTATATTTTTTTCCCAGATATTAAGTCTTATTTGTACCTATTTTGGTTGACAGCTATGCCCAAACGTACATGCATAATCTCACTGCTCTAGAATCCTGGAGCTGACGTTGCCATGGTTGCGGCAGTTCATTTCTTTATCCGATTCCTAGAGCAGGGGTAGTGTGGTGCCAATATCTCCGTAACGGTTGGTTTTAGGGCCTTAAAACATGGTTTTCGGGCCCGTAGGGCTTACCGAGTTTTGTTCTTTGCGTCAAGAGGATTAAATTGAGCTTTGTCTCGTCCTTATACGACAAATTCGATATTTTGCCTATAATAGTATAAGAGAAAATGGAGGAAATCCGTTTTTCCTATAAAACCCCCGTCTTTTCAAAGATTTTAAAATGATATGCATATCGAAACCTTCCCCGGGGTCAGTATACTCTAAATATGAAGTTTGGTTGAGATCTATCCAGCCGTTTCGACGTGATGGTGGAACAGACAAACAGACAGACAAACAGACAAACAGAAACAATTTTATTTATATAGATGACGGATAAGCATGAGCACGTTGAAAAGTGCAGACTTCCACTTCGAGATTCATATCTCCTAAACGGTTTATGATATTAAGAAACGGTTTGCGCCATCAGACGCCTCATTTATTGCTCTAAATGTTTGTTGCTAAACCATATCCTCGTATGTCCCATATTAAGGGGGTAAATTGAGTTCAAATTTTAAATAGGGTGAAATTTGGGTGCATTATTAACATTTTACATTACATTTTGCCTACTTATGTATAAGCTAGAATCATGAAATTTGGTACACATATGTCCCTTAATCGTGCCAATGTGCGCACCTAACGTGATGATCCTATCATTCTTATAAGTGTGTCAAACAATGAAATATACTTGTAAAAATCACCAAATTTACGAACAATCCAGAAATACGGCCAAATTTAACGTATAAGGGAGAGAGATACGACAAAATGTCACAGGACCAAAGTTGTAGATCACTCCGAATTGAAGGGACATTGTGCCATCCGTTTTGTGATACGACTTACCGTTTAGCCAAAAAATAGCTCAAAAGGAATGTCTGCACAGTCATTAAAATTGCCTCCATATTTCGATATCTTTAGGGGTAAAAAGTGAAAAATTTGAACATCTTGGAATTTTCCCGTCGGTTAGGGAGCAAAAGCTATAATTTCACCAAATTTCAATTGTCTACCTCGTCTGGCAGGTTGTGCCGCCATCTTGATTTGGGGGGATAGGGGATAAAAATGAGGAAATTCCCGAAAATTTTTAAGCCCACGAAACCTATAGGTTATCGTTTTGGATATACTATACGACTGTGTTCTTATGCTGAGCCCAAAATTTGAGCCCCCCCAGCGTGCCCCCTTCAGGGAATTTTGAGAATTTCCGATTTTTCTAGGGATCCTGGGGTCATCAGTTTCCCCCGTACCAAGTTTCAAATTTCTGAGATTTCTGGAAGTGCCTCATTAATTCACGTCTTTTTTCATTTTTAAATATTTATATATACATCGCTCCAGCCCGACTTGCTTTTATATATACAGATGACGGATAAGCATGAGCACGTTGAAAAGTGCAGACTTCCACTTCGAGATTCATATCTCCTAAACGGTTTATGATATTAAGAAACGGTTTGCGCCATCAGACGCGTCATTTATTGCTCTAAATGTTTGTTGCTAAACCATATCCTCGTATGTCCCATATTAAGGGGGTAAATTGAGTTCAAAATTTAAATAGGGTGAAATTTGGGTGCATTATTAACATTTTACATTACATTTTGCCTACTTATGTATAAGCTAGAATCATGAAATTTGGTACACATATGTCCCTTAATCGTGCCAATGTGCGCACCTAACGTGATGATCCTATCATTCTTATAAGTGTGTCAAACAATGAAATATACTTGTAAAAATCACCAAATTTACGAACAATCCAGAAATACGGCCAAATTTAACGTATAAGGGAGAGAGATACGACAAAATGTCACAGGACCAAAGTTGTAGATCACTCCGAATTGAAGGGACATTGTGCCATCCGTTTTGTGATACGACTTACCGTTTAGCCAAAAAATAGCTCAAAAGGAATGTCTGCACAGTCATTAAAATTGCCTCCATATTTCGATATCTTTAGGGGTAAAAAGTGAAAAATTTGAACATCTTGGAATTTTCCCGTCGGTTAGGGAGCAAAAGCTATAATTTCACCAAATTTCAATTGTCTACCTCGTCTGGCAGGTTGTGCCGCCATCTTGATTTGGGGGGATAGGGGATAAAAATGAGGAAATTCCCGAAAATTTTTAAGCCCACGAAACCTATAGGTTGTCGTTTTGGATATACTATACGACTGTGTTCTTATGCTGAGCCCAAAATTTGAGCCCCCCCAGCGTGCCCCCTTCAGGGAATTTTGAGAATTTCCGATTTTTCTAGGGATCCTGGGGTCATCAGTTTCCCCCGTACCAAGTTTCAAATTTCTGAGATTTCTGGAAGTGCCTCATTAATTCACGTCTTTTTTCATTTTTAAATATTTAAATATACATCGCTCCAGCCCGACTTGCTTTTATATATATAGATAGATGACGGATAAGCATGAGCACGTTGAAAAGTGCAGACTTCCACTTCGAGATTCATATCTCCTAAAAGGTTTATGATATTAAGGAACGGTTTGCGCCATCAGACGCGTCATTTATTGCTCTAAATGTTTGTTGCTAAACCATATCCTCGTATGTCCCATATTAAGGGGGTAAATTGAGTTCAAAATTTAAATAGGGTGAAATTTGGGTGCATTATTAACATTTTACATTACATTTTGCCTACTTATGTATAAGCTAGAATCATGAAATTTGGTACACATATGTCCCTTAATCGTGCCAATGTGCGCACCTAACGTGATGATCCTATCATTCTTATAAGTGTGTCAAACAATGAAATATACTTGTAAAAATCACCAAATTTACGAACAATCCAGAAATACGGCCAAATTTAACGTATAAGGGAGAGAGATACGACAAAATGTCACAGGACCAAAGTTGTAGATCACTCCGAATTGAAGCGACATTGTGCCATCCGTTTTGTGATACGACTTACCGTTTAGCCAAAAAATAGCTCAAAAGGAATGTCTGCACAGTCATTAAAATTGCCTCCATATTTCGATATCTTTAGGGGTAAAAAGTGAAAAATTTGAACATCTTGGAATTTTCCCGTCGGTTAGGGAGCAAAAGCTATAATTTCACCAAATTTCAATTGTCTACCTCGTCTGGCAGGTTGTGCCGCCATCTTGATTTGGGGGGATAGGGGATAAAAATGAGGAAATTCCCGAAAATTTTTAAGCCCACGAAACCTATAGGTTGTCGTTTTGGATATACTATACGACTGTGTTCTTATGCTGAGCCCAAAATTTGAGCCCCCCCAGCGTGCCCCCTTCAGGGAATTTTGAGAATTTCCGATTTTTCTAGGGATCCTGGGGTCATCAGTTTCCCCCGTACCAAGTTTCAAATTTCTGAGATTTCTGGAAGTGCCTCATTAATTCACGTCTTTTTTCATTTTTAAATATTTAAATATACATCGCTCCAGCCCGACTTGCTTTTATATATATAGATAGATGACGGATAAGCATGAGCACGTTGAAAAGTGCAGACTTCCACTTCGAGATTCATATCTCCTAAACGGTTTATGATATTAAGGAACGGTTTGCGCCATCAGACGCGTCATTTATTGCTCTAAATGTTTGTTGCTAAACCATATCCTCGTATGTCCCATATTAAGGGGGTAAATTGAGTTCAAAATTTAAATAGGGTGAAATTTGGGTGCATTATTAACATTTTACATTACATTTTGCCTACTTATGTATAAGCTAGAATCATGAAATTTGGTACACATATGTCCCTTAATCGTGCCAATGTGCGCACCTAACGTGATGATCCTATCATTCTTATAAGTGTGTCAAACAATGAAATATACTTGTAAAAATCACCAAATTTACGAACAATCCAGAAATACGGCCAAATTTAACGTATAAGGGAGAGAGATACGACAAAATGTCACAGGACCAAAGTTGTAGATCACTCCGAATTGAAGCGACATTGTGCCATCCGTTTTGTGATACGACTTACCGTTTAGCCAAAAAATAGCTCAAAAGGAATGTCTGCACAGTCATTAAAATTGCCTCCATATTTCGATATCTTTAGGGGTAAAAAGTGAAAAATTTGAACATCTTGTAATTTTCCCGTCGGTTAGGGACCAAAAGCTATAATTTCACCAAATTTCAATTGTCTACCTCGTCTGGCAGGTTGTGCCGCCATCTTGATTTGGGGGGATAGGGGATAAAAATGAGGAAATTCCCGAAAATTTTTAAGCCCACGAAACCTATAGGTTATCGTTTTGGATATACTATACGACTGTGTTCTTTTGCTGAGCCCAAAATTTGAGCCCCCCCAGCGTGCCCCCTTCAGGGAATTTTGAGAATTTCCGATTTTTCTAGGGATCCTCGGGTCATCAGTTTCCCCCGTACCAAGTTTCAAATTTCTGAGATTTCTGGAAGTGCCTCATCAATTCACGTCTTTTTTCATTTTTAAATATTTATATATACATCGCTCCAGCCCGACTTGCTTTTATATATATAGATTATGAAAGACAGATAAAAAGAATGAGGTATTTTTTTGCCCGAGAGTTATTAAAATAACTACATAACAGTATATTTTTCATAAATATATTCGTAGGGAGGAAGCACAATGGCAGAAACAGCCATCGCTTTGTTGTCTTCTTTCAATTTCCTTCTGTGTAACTCTGGTACAGGCATCGTGTAGACCCTCACTTGTGAACCGCCGGCAGCTCACTGCTGTAGTGTAGTCATCTATAGTATTTTTTTTTGTTGCATGTGTGTTTTTAGGCTTAAAATCAGTGCGTACTTGTATTTAGTAAGAGTTGGTTGTATATTGCATAGTATTTGTGTGTGTTCTATGATTTTCGTTCAGTACAAAAGTTGTTACTGAAGATTTAGGTGTTGTGGTGTGCAGCAATACGTGATTGCATAACTTATACTTATAACAAAAATTGCCTTGTGTTTTATTTGTGCTAGGTTTTGTTATATAGCTGTTCTTTCTTAAGCGTATTTTAATTTTGCCACTATTTTCTTACGACCGCATTTAATTTTTACTATTGGTTTTTCTGAGCGATACGACAGCACAGTAGTACCCCGATTTGCCTGGGGAAATGTATTAAATGCAATTAAATGCATCCCTCCCCCCCCTAGCCTTTAATTTTTTTTCTCCCCCTATTTGCCATACACTTTAATGCTGAGGTTTTTTATGTGCCGCAATTTACCTCTGATTCCGTACTAACCAAAAATAGCCCCTATACACTTTCCGTCCCCTTTAGTTCATAAAAATAATTTACACTTTAGTTTCTTCCGCTTTTTATCTTCAAACTAAATACTGAATTTTACAAATTTATGTGCCACCGTTTTCCCGTGATGGTGTTGAGCAGAAACGTTCGACATGGCAACCCTGTTGTCGTAAGAGCAGTACTGTTTTCTTAACATGGAATGAACTATAGTTTAAGGAAATCGTAAGAATGAATTCACCGGGCGAGTTACTGGCACAAGCTCTGAGCTTGTATCCGAGAGATAGTGAGTTCAAACCCCACTGTCGGCAGCCCTGAAAATGGATTTCTCTGGTTTCCCTTTCTTCACACCAGGCAAATGCTGGGGCTGTACCTTTCCTATCCCATCGTCGTCATAAGACCTATCTGTGTCGGCACGACGTAAAGACAATTGTAAAAAAATGTAAAAAATGAATGAATTCTCATATATATCACTTAGTACAAATTTATCCTACGACGAATAATAACGAAAATATTTACGATTGCCCTGCTGTGGGGGTGCTGATCAGAATGAGTTTACACACTGAATGGAACTCAGTAGAGCACTCTTGACCGCTGCCTGTGGCTAGATCATTCCATTACTGGAACTTGGCGTTGGTAGATTACAACTTGAAGTTACTCAGTAGCACCTACAGCGTATTTCACACCTCATCTCTCTTTTATGTTAATAGCTTACTTACTAAGGTACCTGTCATTTTACAGACAGATCGTCGTACTCGTGCTTTCACTTCAGCTGTGAATCGGATTACTTTTCTCAGTTTACTTGAACCACGTACATGGCCGACCTATTGAAGACAGGTACGGTAACTAGCATTCAATACCATTTATGCTCCACGAGAAAGTAAGTTGTGTGTAATTCAGGTTTTATACCAGACTTGAACTAGCACCTACGGTGAATTCAACCTCGAGGAGCGCCTGGTCCACTACTCAACCTCTTCTAGATGTAGCCCGTTCGTTGTGAAATATCCCCATAGTAAATTGTTAAAGTTGTTAAAGTTACTATTATAAAAGAAAGCAAAGTCATCTCCGTACAGGCCATGAAGGCCCTTGGAGGGGTAAAGGCTTCCACTATCCGCAACCTCGGCACTTAATGGGGCAGAGTGGTTAGCTCTACGCCCGGCTGCCTTTGCCCCTAGGAATTAACCTGGTACTCATTTTTGGTGTAGGCTGAGTGAACCTCAGGGCCATGTGCACCTCCGGAAGTGGAAATCTCGTTTCTTAAATTTTATGACTTCCTGACGAGGATTCGAACCCATGTCCTTCCGGGCAAACCGAGCACGCCTTTACCGCCTCGGCCAGGCAGCCCCTTACTAATATACAATCACGAAAATATTTATCTTGTTTTATTTAGTCATGTAGGAATGAAGGCAACGAATATCATCTTACGGAATGTGAAATTGTCAATGTTAATTTACGTTATTTTACCATTTCAAGAATACAGAAAAGTTGTAATTATTGTAATTTTATGCAAGAAAGTTCAGAGCCTCGCTAGTTAAAATTGAGTTCTTCAGATATTGTGAGGATGGTTATGAAATCTGAACCAGTTTTCGTGATATAGAATAATTTGATCCATTCTTGGAACTGTACTGGAACGATTTTGGACCTTTCTTTTCATTAAGTTAAACATGAAAAACTGCATTCTCACAAATATCTAGAGGTAAAAGGAAGAAGTTCCATCACAACTATGTCCCGGAGCTGCCAATATTCACTTTCAGAATTTTGCCAGAAGGTAGATACATCTTTCAGATCTCAAGTCTACAAGTCTCTCAGCATTATATCGCCGGTTTTATAATGCTTATATTAATAGCAATATCATAGCAAAATAATTGTACCCCTTCAATTTCTTCAAGTTACCCCAGGGGTACGCGAACTCCCCGGTTGAAAATTACTGATCCAAACAATATTTTTCACACCATTTTCATCGTGGTTATTTCATTTAGGACAGTAACCTCTCAGAATTTCAATGCTCAACCTTCAAGATTAATGTAGGTATAGCTTAAACTTTCTCAATACTTAATGTCTTCGTGCATTCCAGAAGGGAGCTCTTACTGTTAGCAGCAGCAGCCCGGCCTTTGCCGATTCATCCCATGAAGAGTTCTCTTTTATTTTCGCTGGGGTCTGCTTAATTGTACTGCCGATGAGAAATGGGGAATTGATGAAGCGCTTAAAATGGTAAATTGCTGTGTGGAGGGCTGCTGAATTATGGGCGAAGCTCAGTTGGATGCTCTGTCGGCAGATATTGGTCAAGCCTGGCAACACCTGATGCTCCTATTAATCAGATAAATTGGACGCTGGTGAACTTCAGTAGTCTAGTGTTTGGTTTCTATTTCTCAAATTTTTAGACAGCCCTTAGAAACATGTACAATTCGGTGGCTTTAAATTGCCCGCCGCACTGAATGGTTCAGACGGTTCAGACGGTAGAGCGCTGGCTTTCTGGCACCAAGTTGACGGGTTTGATGTCAGCTCGAAGGTACTCAAATACGCCAGCCTCCTATCGATATATTTACCGGCTCGCAAACATACTCCTGCAGGACAACATTTTGGCACCTTGGCGTCTTCGAAAACCGTGAAAGTAGGACGTGAAAGCGATAGTATTATTATTATTATTATTATTATTATTATTATTATTATTATTATTATTATTATTATTATTATTATTATTATATTTTTTTTTAAGTTGACCTTTAAGTTGTAATGGATGGACGGACGAACGGACGAACCTATGGTCCTGTTTCCTGATATAGGGTCGGGGATGAGGTGAGATGATATTTTTTTTAATACAGTATTTTTATGGCCTGATGTCTTCATAACGTTAACCTCAGTTGAGGAGCTAATTAAGGCGAAGTGATTGAAAATGAATGAAATTGAGTTAGGAAGTGAAAGGAATCGATTGTGGCCTTTCAGTAGGAACTGTTCCAGCTTTTGCGTGGAGCTGAAAATGGGAAACCACAGAAAATCATTATCATGACAGCGTACGGTAGGTTTCGAGTCCGCTTGCCGTAAGTCAAGAGCTCAAGTCTCTCAGAAAAATACATACCGTACTTACGATAGCCATGTAAATGCCCCTTAGTCTTGTCACAGGGTTACTTCTTCTACCGGTAACAAATTTAATCATGCCGGAATTATTATGCGGCACCTCTAAGTAATGAGAAAGAACACCATAAGAATAAATGCTCGTTGGTTTTTACATGCTAATGTTCATTAATCGGTATCTTTCGTGTGCAGGATAAATAAAGTTATATTCTGAGATTTTGAGATTTCGTTATTCACATATGGGATCGTAACACCAGTGAGTTTAAGTAGGAGATGCGAAGGAGTTGCCCTTTCTCCTCCTCTTGCTGGTAGGCCTACCTCTGCCTTTCAGAATGTTTTATTGGCACTCTGCAAAGCTATGGAACTCACTGTTAGCAGAAGTCAAAACTTGCATCTTCCAAACTTTCAGCTGTACATAAAGAAAAATGTCATTTAATGGAACTTCCGCGTATGTCTACGAATGTGTGGGGGAATGATTGAATGACAGGCTAAGTGTGTAATGACGGGAGCCCAGGAATGAGAAAATGAATGGGCGAATGGGTGATCAGCTAATTGTCAATACAAAGAATTAATGAGCATTGAGAAATTATGTATACATGTATATTTTGCGCAGTATTATTTAACGATGTAACCATGTATATATTGTATTAATTGTATTAATCATGTAAGGTAAGTCTAGGGAACATCTTATATTGTTACGGATAAAACACTTGTATCGATCTGATTTAATGTAGGATGGCCCAATTAGTACACACACACACACACACAATTGTGTTTGATAATTTATCTAATTAGCTATTAACAAAGTCTCTGTCCTCACAGTAGGAAGTCCCGTTCCCTGGTTATACCTAGTCGGGCGGAAATCCTGATTGATAGCTCACTGTCACTTCGCTTCGCACCCCAGTTGCTTCACAACAGCTGCACACAGACAGGTTCGAACATAGGGCTGTTGACTATCACAACACATGGCAACTGTTCCTTGGTTCGACTCATGATGAGTTCGTTAACACACAATCAATACAGTCAATTCATTTAACTCACAGTCAAGGTGACTGTTTTATATATATATATATATATTTACACAAGCGCGCGCGCGGCGATGGTCAACCGTCCACCACAACGACCTTCCTTCAGCACACTGACTGGTGGAACAAACACCACACACTCCAACACAACAGCAAGTCTCCAACGACAGCAAACACTACTGCTGACAGTTCTCTACATTAACTGACCCACTGTTTTTTTTTAATACTGAAGAGCTCCGCTCCCCCCCCCCCCCCCCCGCGTGGCGATCTATTCTAATCTACATCGCCTCAGACATGCCATTAGTTCTGAAAAAAAAAAACAGACACCAGGGAAGACTGGGAAATAAGATACCATGGAAGTATATGTCTGTCCCCATGCTTAGCATGTTACCAGGCCATATGTGGTGATAGGATATCATAGCGATGTAATCGGGTAGTAAGGGTCAGGACAAAACCACGTTGGCAGAAATGAAAAAAATGCCCACATGTACAACCTGCAAGACTCACCTTTCGCCGCTAGCCTCCTTTGTATACTGGTGATGGAGTACTGGAATCGTCGGGAGTCGGCCGGAATGGGAACATTCTCCTTTCGCATTCCAGAAGGTCCACGGGGAAGGCAGACAATAGCACAATACAAGGAGAGAACCGCGACATGTCCTCGGGTCAGCTGCGAGGTGTCCGGCCTGGATTACTCATCCGCTCTAGGAAATAGAAATCAGCATTTATTTTGTCATTTGAACCCATTAAAATGCAATACAAATAGTTTCATATCTACTTCTATTTACATTCTTAGCGTGACTTCCAGTGAAAAGCTTCACTCTTTAAGATGATATTGAGGGATGACAAAACAACTTGGAGAAAAGTCGAAACCTATGCCAGCTCTCTGATTTGAAGTGAATTGATAGTATAATATACATTGCACGCGTTCATCATGGTTATTTTCTTCTTATAAACGAGAATGTATGTTAAAGAGTGTAATTTAAATGTATTGTAACACATTTATTTCATATTTTGTACCCTATTTTGAATTTATCGCGGATTAAGGAACCACAAGGATGCCCTGAATTGGCATTTAAACGTCAAATACACATACTTTTTAAACAATATTTGGCCACATTGTGCACCTACCGCGATTGTGAAAATCGATCGTCTCTACTCATGCATATCCTCACTACTCTGTACATGCTTCGTTTCTCTTGGATTACATAATGATGCTGTTCTCACTGTTTGCTCCATTCTGTGTTTAATAACTTAACTAGAGTTATTCTACGTACGGATTTTGTTCGAAAATGTATTTTGACTTGCGTGTCGGTATCCGTACCATATTCATGAGGAAATATGGGAGTATGCGTAGTTTGTTGTGCACGATACAATTTCATTTTTGTTATTTTATTTATTAGCATGTGCCTGCGGCTTCGCCCGCGTTTATTAATTCAACTGTCATATGTTTCCTCTGAATAAGATAATACAAAATGATTGAGTTAGTTGAAAGCAAACACGGTTCGCGTTTTATTGCTAGCATAGTGAAATCCTTGTATTCCCTAATATTTTAGAGAAGGACTCGGACTGAATGTGGCTCCTCATGTCTGGGACTGGAAATGGCTTCCTAAACCATGGACTTAAAATGGCTCGTTGAATTATCTACCTTATGTACGTTCCCTAGCGACAGTGAGTCTATGCATTTAATCTTGGTGACAGCACGTTGGATTGTCATATCCCAGCACACGTTTTCCGACGCTTTTTCGTTTATAACTCACCAACGAGAGCGAAAATGAAAAATCCGGCTTTGAGATGCATTCTGACCCCCTTCCGTCTAGGTGTTTCAAAATTTCGGATCTCTGCGTCCCGTAGATTTGGCTGGGCATCGCGCACGCACACACAAACACTGCACACAAAATGTGATTTACTAACCCACAAAGCATTTTATTGCCATGATGTTGCCGACTCTGGCTATCTGTACCTGTGAAATCAGAACTAAGTTGGTTCGTTATACAAATCTACACGCCTCCACTAATCACTACCAAAAGTTACACCGAGGCACATGAGGTACTCGGACAGGTCGTAGAGAGATGACATTGTCAAAAAAAAAAAAAAAAAAAAAAAAAAAAAAAAAAAAAAAAAAAAAAAAAAAAAACCACTCCATGTTGTAAGAGGTCACAAAACAAAAAAAAAGTTTCCACAAAATAGTCAAACTATCGAAATTCTCGTTTGAGGACCGGGTACAGCTCATTTTACGCCCCTCACTGCGAGAAGCAATACTCGGTCAGTCCCAAAGGGACCCTTACACAACATTTCAAGGCCCTAAAATCAACCGTTTACGAGATATTTAAAAAAAACTCGCCGCTCTTGAAAAATTGATCAAGGAACGGCCAGCCGTAACCATGGTAATGCCACTTCGAGATGTCCCATTCAATTTTCCCTCTAGCTCTGAAAGAGAGAGTGCGAGAACATGACGGGGCTAACTTCAACAACTACGTACTTCGTGGTGCCATAACTCGACGTCCTCAAACATGCTTCTTTAAAACTTCAAGGTCTGTGTTTACTTCACAGATGGAAGTTGCTCTGTGATGCAGTCTAGCAATTCATTCTCTGAAAAATTAATCTCAATTTCGTGAATGAGTATGGAATGATTGCTTTCAGGTGCGGATTACTTGATATAATCGTATGTACCATAGGTTTTCATTCCACTTCATTTCTTAATTCTAAAACCTTCATTACGTACTTCCTTGGCTCTGTTTATTCCAACCTGTACAGTATTCATTTCAGTCGTAGATTGCAGAAATTGGAATTTATTTATTCTTTTCTTTTTTTACAATTTTCCTTACGTCGCACCGGCACTGATAGGTCTTGTGGCAACGATGGTATAGGGAAGGTCTAGGAGTGGGAAGGAAGCGACCGTGGCCTTAATTAAGGTACAGCCCCAGCATTTGCCTGGTGTGAAAGTGGGAAACCACGGGAAACCATCTTCAGGGCTGCCGAGGGTGGGACTCGAACCCACAAATCCCAAAATTCAAGCTCACAGCTACGCGACCCTAACTAATTTTAATGGCAGTAAGTTTTGTGAGGGTGGTGGCAGAAATGTAACTTTTCAGAGTTGAAACCTGTATCTCTGTGTCTACCATAACAATAACGCGTATTTACATAGCTGCCTAGTACGTGTCTTCTCAAAACTCACGAGTCTCCAAAACTCACGAATTCCAGGAAGAGGATTAGTAAGAACAGGTTTCTCTACCTGGGCCAGTCTCAAAACTCACGAGCAGGGCCAGTTCTTTGAATGGATAAATGTCCACCCTTTTAGTGATGGGATAATCGAATACTTTTAATAATGGAATAACTTCCATCCAATTATTTAAACAATCGAATGAATAATCGATTTAAATAATCGAATGAGTTTCAAATATCATTCAGTTATGTTTGAGTCATCAGTTTATAGACTGGTTTGATGCAGCTCTCTTTGCCACCCTATCCTGTGCTAACCTTTTCATTTCTACGTAACTACTGCACCCTACATATGCTCTAATCTGCTTCTCATATATATACCTAGGTCTACCCCTACTGTTCTTACCACCTACAATTCCTTCAAAAACCAACTGAACAAGTCCTGGGTGTCTTAAGATGTGTCCTACCTCTTCTTCTCGTCAAATTTAGCCGAATAGATCTCCTCTCGCCAATTCGATTCAGTATCTCTTCATTTGTGATTCGATCTATCCATCTCACCTTCAGCATTATTCTGTAACACCACATTTCAAAAGCTTCTATTCTCTTTCTTTCTGAGCTACTTATCGTCCATGTTTCACTTCCATACAATGCCACGCTCCACACGAAAGTCTTCAGAAACATCTTTCTAATTCCTGTATCAATGTTTGAAGTGAGCAAATTTCTTTTCTTAAGAAAGCTCTTCCTTGCTTGTGCTAATCTGCATTTTATGTCCTCCTTACTTCTGCCATCGTTAGTTATTTTACTACCCAAGTAAGACGTCATTTCCTAATTTAATATTTCCTGCATCACCTGCCTTCGTTCGACTGCACTCCATTACTTTTGTTTTGGGCTTATTTATTTTCATCTTGTACTTCGTCCATACCATTCAGCAGCTTCTCTATATCTTCTGCAGTCTCAGATAAAATAACAATATCATCGGCAAATCTCAAGGTTTTGATTTCCTCTCCTTTGATTGTGATTCCCTTTCCAAATTCCTCTTTGATTTCCTTTACTACCTGTTCTATGTAAACATTGAAAAGGAGGGGTACAAACTGCAGCCTTGCCTCACTCCTTTCTGGATTGCTGCCTCTTTTTCAAAGCCCTCGATTCTTATCACAGCAGACTGATTTTTATACAGATTGTAGATAATTTTTGGTTCTCGGTATTTGATCCCAATCACCTTCAGAATCTTAAATAGCTTGGTCCAATCAGAATTATCGAATGCCTTTTCTAGATCTACGAATGCCATGTACGTGGGCTTGTCCTTCTTGATTCGATCCTCTAAGATCAGACGTAAAGTCAGGATTGCTTCACGTGTTCCTACATTTCTTCTGAAGCCAAATTGATCTTCTCCCAACTCAGCTTCAACTTGTTTTTCCATTCTTCTGTAAATAATACGCGTTAAAATTTTGCAGGCATGAGATACTAAACTAATGGCGCGATAGTTCTTCACACCTGTCAGCACCGGCTTTCTTGGGAATAGGTATAACAACATTCTTCCGAAAATCGGATGGGACTTCTCCTGTCTCATATATCTTACACACTAAATGGAATAGCCCTGCCATGCTGCTTTCTCCTAAGGCAGTCAGTAATTCAGAGGGAATGTCATCAATTCCAGGTGCCTTGTTCCTATTTAGGTCACTCACAGCTCTGTCAAACTCTGACCTCAAAATTTGGTCTCCTCCTCCCATTTCATCAGCATCAACAGCCTCTTCTTGTTCCAGAACCAAATTATCTACATCTGCCATCTTTCTGCTTTGTCTTCTTTCCCTAGAAGTGGCTTTCCATCTGAGCTCTTAATATTCATACACCTGGATTTCCTTTCTCCATAGCTTTCCTTGATTTTCCTGTATGCAGCATCTACCTTTCCTAGGACCATACAACCTTCGACATCCTTACACTTCTCCTTCAGCCAGTCTTCCTTAGCTTTCAGTCCACTTCGCTGTTTAATCGCCTGTATTCTTTTCTGCCCTCTTCATTTCTAGCATTCTTGTATTTTCGTCGTTCATCAATCAGGTCTAGTATCTCCTGAGTTATCTACTGATTCTTAGTTTATCTTTTCTTCCTAACATTTCTTCAGCAGTCTTACTGACTTCCATTTTTCATTACTATCTATTCTTCCTCTATTTTGTTTCCTTCAACCTTTTCATTTAGTCCTTTTGCAACATGTTCCTTGAAACAATCCCTCACGCTCTTTTCTTTCAACTTGTCTAGATCCCATCTTTTTGCATTCTTTCCTTTCTTCAATTTCTTCAGCTTCAGATGGCATTTCATGACCAACAAGTTGTAATCAGAGTCCACGTCTGCTCCTGGGAAAGTTTTGCAATCCAACAGCTGGTTTCTGAATCTCTGCCTAATCATAATGAAGTCTATTTGATACCTTCCAGTGTCTACAGGTCTCGTCCACGTATAAAGCCGTCCTTTGCGGTGTTTGAACCAAGTATTGGCAAGGACTAAATTAGGATCAGTGCAGAATTCAACCGAGGGGCTGCCTGGCCGAGGCGGCAAAGGCGTGCTCGGTTCGCCCGGAAGGACGTGAGTTCGAATCCCCGTCAGGAAGTCGTAAAATTTACGAAACGAGATTTCCACTTCCGGAGGGGCATATGGCCCTGAGGTTCACTCAGCCTACTCCAAAAATGAGTACCAGGTTAATTCCTGGGGGCAAAGGCGGCCGGGCGTAGAGCTAACCACTCCTCCCCATCACGTGCCGCGGTTAACAATGGTGGAAGCCTTTACCTTCCACTCCTCCAAGGGCCTTCATGGCCTGTACGGAGGTGACTTTGTCTTTGTCTTTTACAAAATTCAACCAGCCGACTTCCTCTTTCGTTCCTTTGCGAGTTATATCGCACAGAATAATCGGATGCGTCATGAATAATTTTTTCGGTTTAAGTGTGTCGGGTAGACAATCTATTGAAATAAGCGAATAGATACACTCTTATGATAAATAGAAATACGCCCTTTTTTCATGAATCTCCGAGTGTTGAAACTAAATGAGTGAATTATAAAATTCACCGGGCGAAGCTGTGAGCTTGCATCCGGGAGATGCTGGGTTCGAATCCCTCTGTCGGCAGCCCTGAAGATAGTTTTCCGTGGTTTCCCATTTTCACACCAGGCAAATTCTGGGGCATTATATTAGCTTTAAGACAACAGCAAAATATTTAAACAATAATAATAATAATACACCTGAGTCTCTTTCATTCGCTAGCCATTATTTTTCCCCTGTGGGTTGGTGTGGCAGAATAACGTCCACAGTATCCCCTGCCTGTCGTAAGGGGCGAATAAAAAGGGAAGCGTGAGTCACCGCGCACCTCATCCCTCCTGCGGTCGTCGCAAGCTCCTGCTGTCCGGAGTCGTGAATTTTGAGACACATTAGGATGTTTACTTTCGATACCAGTTTGTAGTCGTGAGTTTTGATAACTATTTGTCATTTATTTTAGCCCGTGAGTTTTGAAACTCGTGAGTTTTGAGACGTAACCGTTTAGTGTCTTGCGTTAGTCGGAACACTTCATAGTTATGGTGATGTAAGAGTGTAGTACGTGGTAGTTTCATTATAATCACATGTATTACTTGTTTCCCGTGTTCTCCCGAGGAGTTGAGCACAACATTTGCTAAACATATGCGGTCTGGCTGCGATACAGTGCCCCGACAGTGGGTTTCGAACACATTATCTCCCGAATGCAAGCTGATAGCTACGTGACCCAAACCACACAGCCACTCTGCTCTGAATCTTTCACCTTAACTTCATCATTAGGGGAAATCATAACTGTATGCTTAGTTATTGAAACTGTTGCTATTTTATGGGATTGTACAATTTGGAATTTTCCCTCAAAGTAAAGAGCGTCCAGTGACCAACCGAAATTATGTATATAACAAAATATGTAAAAAATGAAGGGACATTTCACATGTAATCCACGGAATTTATAGAAAATCAATAGTTTAAGAAAAAATGGAAGAAAACTTTTGTGGTTTCCCTATCAACCCCCATTCTATTCAGTGATTTTTAAATCATATCCATATCTGAACCTTTCCCTAGATGAGTATACTGTATAGGCCTATATATGAATTTGGTGAAGATCTATGCAGCCATTTCGCCGTGATGGTGGAACAGACGGACAAACAGACACGAAAGCTAAAAACCACTGATACGGCCTGGAGTTGACCTAAATCGGATAAGTATCTGAAAAATCACAAAACAAACGAAATTACAGACAGCGGACCTCTTACAACTTTACTTGTATACTAGATAAGCATGGGCACGTTTATAAGTACAGGCCTTCATTCCGAGATTTACTGCTTTTAAACGGTAAGTCATATCAACAAACGGATTCTGCCATCAGACGCCTCTTAGTGTTCTACATGGTTGGTCCTGTGACATTTTCCGTTATCTCCTATATTTATGGGTTAGATTGAGTCAGAAACATTAAATAGAGTGAAATGTGGGTACAGTTTTCACACATTACTTTATTTATCGGATACTTACGTGGCAGCTGGAATCATACAATTTGGCTAACATATGGCCACTGGTCTTGTCAATGTGCGTAGCGAATCTGATGATTCTAGATTTCCTATAAGTGTGCCAAATGGTAAGATATACGCGTAAGAAGTACAAAATTAAAATTGAGAAATGCTAACGTATAAGGGATTGAGATACGACAATATGTCACAGGAACAAAGTAGTAGATCTCTCCAAATTTAAAGGCGATTGTGCTTTCTGTTTTATGATACGACTTACCATTTAGCCACCAATTACCGTGGAACGAGGGTCTGCATCGTAATGGAAATTGCCTCCATATTTCGATATGTTCCGGGGTCAAAAAGTTATCCATTTGAACAGCTTGGAATTTTTCCTCAAAGGAAAGAGTTTCCAGGTTTCTGGATTAGCACTCGCATACATACGGAGTAATTAAGGAAGAAAGTATTACAGTTAAGATAGTAGAAATGAAAAGAACTGGTCATCAGGATAGGACAAATATGTAAATTACGTATCACTAAATTGTGATGATATGAGTTAGGGATATAAGAAGGCAGTAACAGAGGAGAAATTTAGGCGCAGGGATTCTTAGGTAAACAGATAAGGTGACTTATGGTGTTATTACTTAAGGCTAAGGAGGCAAGACAGAGTCAAGAAATTAAAGTGGAAAACAGATGTAGATGAAAAATACAGTAAAATTTCAAGCAAATATCAGAAAACACCTTACGGTGTGAAATCATTGGCCACACTCCACGGTACTGTTCAAATATTAACAGCCCCTTTAGAGCTATTCGAAGACGATTGTAACCTCCAACGGTATTCTGTAAATATCCCACAGAATGGCAGCATGGCGTCTTTCTCGCTTTCCAGGTAAGGAACAACCACGAGTTTACAAGAATGGTGACGTAAGTGGCATTAGCCTATGTTACTTTCCTGCTGGCAAGCAGCCAGAGACGCTGCCATGGTAACGGGTAGGTTCGTTGTCGGTCTGTCGGCTACTCAATGCTGAGCATGAAACCCGCAGAAAGTAGTAATTTTCTCCGTCATTTGAAGAATAAGCGAAATTATTTTCATAACAAAAGTTGTTTAAAATGAAGGGACGTTTTACACACAGTTCGCGGATTTTACAGAACATCAGTAGTATAAGAGAAAATGGAAGAAAACTGTTGTGGTTTCCCTATAAACCTTTCATTCTATTCAGTGACTTTTATATCATATGCAGATCTAAATGGTCCACTGGATGAGCGTACTCTATATATGAAGTTTGGTCCAGATCTCTCAAGCTGTTTCGCCGTGATGATGGAACAGACGGACAGACAGACACGAAAGCTAAAAACCACTGATACGGTCTTGAATTGACCTAAATCGGATAAATATCTGAAAAGGCAAAACAAACGAAATTACAGACAGCGGACGTCTTACAACTTTATGTATTCTACACACACACACACACACACACACATATATATATATATACGATTTTCTCATTATAGTCTTTTAGTAGACATGTCATTTTCGTTGCATAAACTTCCCTGCTTTTCTTTTCTTACCGTTTATTTTTTGTTCAAGGTTATAATTTACATTTTTCTTTTGTCTCAGGGAACATGTTTCCAGCGAATGTATGTCGTAGGAAATAAGCGTATTTTTCTTTACTTTGACTGCCAACCATTGCGGACGGAAATTTATATTTGTGATGTGCGATGCTGGTGAATGCGACTCTCTCCCACGGAGAATGAAGGAAGTGACGCTCTACGCATGCATGCCTGAACACAACATTGGTTTTTGCTGTAGGGGAGAGACTGCTACTGTTGATAATGATATGACTCAACAAGTCTGTCCAGTACCCGACTTCGCAAGTGAATTTAGAAATGCTCTTACTGGTCGAATGTTGGTAAGTTAACGTTGGTCGTTCAACCTCACTGATACGGGTGAGTTTTAAAATATGCGTGGGAGGTTTCTTGTTTTCAGTATCGTACTTAGCACATGGTGGCATATTACCAGTATTACCCATCAGGTGATATGCGAGAACTGTCAGGTAGAGGATTTAGAGAAAGTAATGCACAGTATTGAGAATTTGGTCGCTCAGATATCAGACGCCAACTCTCGAGGTTAGCAACTATGTGGTGAATTGTAACATGTATCTGTAAATGGAAATAGATTAACATTACTCTGTGACCTACTAGAGTCTGAAAATGTCTTCTTCTAGTGTAAAACTAAAATTTTCGCTAGACTTAATTTTCCACCTACATATTACCGTGTGGAATGGCCGCGGCTGTTAACGCATGTTCTGCATTCGGGAGATGAGTGGGTTCGAACCCCACCGTTGGTTGCCATGACAAATTTTGTTTCGGTTTCCCATATTTACTTCCAGACAAATATCGGAACATTTTATATTCATAGGCAACATCCTATTCCTTTCAACCCCTTACCTAGTTTCATTCATTTCGTCTTCATTAGCTCCTCAACTGAAGTTGGCGTCTGAAAGGGCATCCAGCCGTGGTTACGGATAGTGCAAGCCTTTATCTTCCTCTCCTCCAAGGGCTTATGCTCACCTCATCCCCGACCGCGTATCTGGAAACGAGACTAAGGGGTTAACACAGATACTTTCGACCTGCGTATGTGATCAGTCATCGTGTGATCAGTCATCGAATACTCCATCTTTAACATTTCTCAGTACTTGTGTATGTTAGGAAGTGCCCAAGTGAATATCCTAGATTTATTTGTTGAAAAATATATGTTGTGTTCCTGCAAATGGTTTTTAATTGAGTTTTCAGCCTCAGTGGCCTTGTTACCTATACGTTCAATTACTTGTAAATGCTGTAGGTATGTTACTAGGATTGTTTTAAGAATAAATTAAATGTTAAAGACAATTTCTTTTACGCAGTGTACCTTATTTTTCGATATGATCCCCTCTAAGTTCAGCTCTTTCTCCTTCACCCGAGATTGGTCAGGTTGCTTATTTCTTCGTGAAGGTAAGTTTCTTCGAGCTCCTTAAAATACTCGTTTACATTCTGTATTACGTCTTCGTTTGATCCAAGATTTTGCCCAGGCAGGGAACGCTCGAGTTTTGGGGAGTGAATAGGGTGTATATGAAAGGATGTCTAACCTTAGTTCAGCTTATGTATAGTGTATTAACCAACAATGTTCCTGAATCGGTGGAAGAGATAAAAATACTTGCTTATCCGTCCCAAAATATTTTCAGATTTCCCTGTGGTTTTTTTAGGAGTGCGAATTTCTAATAAACGGGCTCAACCGCTACGATTTACACTTTTGTAGCTTTCTAACTTTGTTCAGTGCAGGAATCTGCATGTAGTCTATATATCTCTTAAACTTCTTAAATAAGTGCGGCCAGTATCCAGTATCCGGGAGATAGTAGGTTCGAACCCCACTATCGGCAGGCCTGAAGATGGTTTTCCGTGGTTTCCCATTTTCACACCAGGCAAATGCTGGGGCTGTACCTTAATTAAGGCCACGACCGCTTCCTTCCCACTCCTAGCCCTTTCCTGTCCCATCGTCGCCATAAGACCTATCTGTGTCGGTGTGACGTAAAGCAACTAGAAAAAAAAACTTCTTAAAGCCGGGCTGAGTGGCTCTGTCCGCTGGTATTTGAAGGTGCTCAAATACGTCAGCCTCGTGTCGGTAGATTTACTGGCACGTAAAAGAACTCACGCGGGACTAAATTCCGGCACCTCGGCGTCTCCGAAAACCGTAAAAGTTGTTGGTGGAACGGAAAGCAACACTTTTATTA
Source organism: Anabrus simplex (assembly GCF_040414725.1). NCBI lineage: Eukaryota > Metazoa > Arthropoda > Insecta > Orthoptera > Tettigoniidae > Anabrus > Anabrus simplex. The sequence goes on along the minus strand of NC_090265.1, from coordinate 1,279,620,342 downwards.
TTATTATTATTATTATTATTATTATTATTATTATTATTATTATTATTATTATTTTATTAATATTAAACTTCTTAAAACTATTATTTTATACCGTTCGAGACTGGTGATAAATGTAAAATATGCTTTACATTGTTAGTTAATTCACATGGCCTATTAATTCATTTCCGCGATTCCGTTTGGTGACTGAACAGTGAATTCCAACCATGTCGGAGTAGACTACATTTTAACATTCCGTCCATCATGTGGCAGCACTCAGTGCGGGTGTGATTACACTAGTTAAAATAAGCTCCTGATGTAAATGCAAATCGATACCGTATGTTTGCACTTCAGTTTACAATGATAAATAGTCTCGATGTCGATTCCACAGCACAGACTGGAATTGGTGTCATTAACACACAGGATTGGTTGTAAGAACATCAGGAAAAAGAACATTTTGTTCTTACAACTGATAACAGTGTATGGAACCTATATCAGAAATAATTGCTAGTGGAGAATCAATATATCAAGTAAATTAAACATTCACTTTTTGGATTCATTCCTCGTAAGTAGGGAGCGGGTGTTGATGACCTACAAAATCACTGGAAAGATCAATAAAACGCCCTTATTGAAAAATGCTATAAATTAAGTAAAAAGAACTGTAAAATATTTGACCAAACTGAATTCTAAATACAGTGTAAGAATGATTTAACACTGCTCAGCTCCTTTTTTTTTTTTTTTTTTGCTTTACGTCGCGCCGACACAGATAGGTCTAATGGCGACGGTGGGACAGGGAAGGCTGGGAGTGGGAAGGAATCGGCCGTGGCCTTAATTAAGGTACAGCCCCAGCATTTGCCTGGTGTGAAAATGGGAAACCACGGAAAACCATTTTCAGGCGCAACTCTTGTTTTTACAGAAATGATTATCTCCTAGTTTACTTGGAAGTGTGTATAATGTGAACATATTGATTTGCTGGATGTAGTGCTAGCACTTTGCCCCCGAAGAACCTGGGAACACTTGTTGTTGTTGTTGTTGTTGTTGTTGTTGTTGTTCGCACTCTTTACAGCTGTCAGATGGCTTTCAATCAATAAATCAATCAGTCAGTCAATCAGTCACTACTGATCTGCATTTAGGGCAGTCGCCCAGGTGGCAGATTCCCTGTCTGTTGTTTTCCTATCCTTTTCTTGATTGCAAGGAAATTGGAAATTTATCGAACATCTCCCTTTGCTGTTGTATAACTAACTTCTTTTCCCCACTCACTGTAACACTGCACCATTTACAAAGTGAAACACCCCCTTCTGTTGTAAACATGTCTTTTCCAAATCCATTCACTAGCTGAATTAAAAATACACTTTGTGACATTTTTCTTGCTCAGAACTAATCAGAACTAATTGGAAAGATAATTCTATACTGAAGCTGAAAGTTGTATAAATGTTGTTTCCAATCGTTTCTCGTTTCCACTTGTTCGTGTCTTTGAGGTACGCGGAGGTGAAGAGTGGCTGTAGGGGCGGGAGCGAAGGCTGGTGCATTTCTTGTGCTTGAGACACGTTAGGAATACTTCCTCCTAATTATCACGGGAGTTCTGTATTGTGTTACTGCAAATATGTTGGAAACACAACACTCAAAGGTATTAATCTTTTCCTTACCCTTTCTTACCAACAACTCCTTGTCAGTTTCCTTGGTCGTGAAGTTTAACCATATGTAAGAAAAAAATATAATTTTTTTATGTTGTCACTTGTGGACTGTTATCAGTCTGACAAAGAATATATGCATAGATTAAAAAACTTTTTAAAATGATCTAAAAATTCTTCAGAATGCTGTATATTGACGTAAGTTTGAAAGTTGATAAAACGGCTGATCATCCCAGATGAGTAAAAGCTGCAAAACACAAACGCGTTGTTATCGTTTGTTATATCGCAGAATTAATTTCTGTACCAATGAGCAACGTCCTAATGCAAAGGGACAAAAGTTGACATTTCATCAACATCTGACCTCCTACTCATAAAACTTCGTTGTACTTTTATAACCAAGAAGATAAATTCATGTTCTGCCATTTTCATTCGACACTCTAGTTTGTGAGATCGAATCCTTACACACTTGGTTGACAATTAAGTGTGCTTAATTATATGACTTATCATGGTAGGTTCACCGGTACGTTAAAGAATAAACCAAACCCCATGGCACTACAGCCCTTGAAGGGCCTTGGCCTACCAAGCGACCGCTGCTCAGCCCGAAGGCCTGCAGATTACGAGGTGCCGTGTGGTCAGCACGACGAATCCTCTCGGGCGTTATTCTTGGCTTTCTAGACCGGGACGTTAAAGAATACTCCAGAGAAAAGTTCTTGTACTCCACTTTCTCTGAAAATAGATAGCAGTCCAAAGGACGTTTAAACGCATTTTAAAAATCATGCTTCACCGCCGAATGGAGTTAGTGCGTTTAGAAGCAGCATGCAAGCGTGCAAAAGTAACTGTTGAATAACAGAATAACTGTACTATTTACCACATATTGTTACAACGCGCAGAGGCGAAACGTGACGTATTTTGAAGGATAAGCTTACAAGGTCTATTGATAAAGTTTAATAAATGGTGAAAGAAATTTTCAGCATTTTTCCCGCATATAACGTACTGTTTTTAGTAATGTATATGATTACTGAAAAAAATGGAAGAAATCAGCACTGTAGAGATTAGCAATAATATGAGTTACTGTACTTTTCAAACTTTACTTTATTCTCTCTCTGAAGTTGGAATGACTTGAAACCTGCACTATCTGGTCATCGGTCCGTAAATTGGTTTGATGCAACGTTCCATGCCACTCTATTTTGCTATAGTTTACGAATAGATTAACAGTTTTTACAAGTACTGAATTACGCATGTTTGTAAAACATATTACTACTGTATATTTTTTGGACACTGTGCCAGAAAATAGTTTGTGTGCTTAAGATAGTAAACATTTCAACTAATTCTGGTAGGTTAAACATGAGTAGACCGGGCGAGTTGGCCGTGCGGTTAGAGGCGCGCGGCTGTGAGCTTGCATCCGGGAGACAGTGGGTTCGATTCCCACTGTCGGCAGCCCTGAAGATGGTTTTCCGTGATTTCTCATGTTCACACCAGGCAAATGCTGGGGCTGTACTTTAAATTTTTTTGCTAGTTGTTTTACGTCGCACCGACACAGATAGGTCTTACGGCGACGATGGGACAGGAAAGGGCTAGGAGTGGGAAGGAAGAAGCCGTGGCCTTAATTAAGGTACAGCCCCAGCACTTGCCTGGTGTGAAAATGGGAAACCACGGAAAACCATTTTCAGGGCTGCCGACAGTGGGTGTACTTTAATTAAGGCCACGGCCGCTTCCTTTGAACTCCTAGGCCTTTCCTATCCCATCGTCGCCATAAGACCTATCTGTGACGGTGCAACGTAAAGCCACTAGGAAAAAAACAACAACATGAATAGGGCCTAATCTCTATGCTTCCTCACATGCTACGCTCTAATATTCTAATGATAATCTCTGTCTACGTGTACTCTGATTGAGCGATTATCGCCGACTAAGGTCCTTTTTGGTCCCTTAATGAGATCACAGAAGTCACTTAGTTCCAAGAATTACTAGTGATAAATCTAACAGAACGTGCTGGAAATTTTCGAAGTTTTGTTGCTATTTTAAAAATATAACGAAAGATCGCGTTGGGTTGTTTTCGGAATTGTGTTCTTATATTAAACATTTATTTATGAAACAGCACGCTGAATATTCTCGGAGTTATGTCTCTGTCTTGCTCGCGATGTTCATACCTTTATACACTGATCTTGAGATGAGATGAATCTGTAAAAGCTTTTCTAATAGGCAGCTAAACAAAATCAAGCCATCTTCGTACAGAGCATAAAGGCTCTTGGAGGAGTGGAAGATAAAGGCTTCCACTATCCGTAACCACGGAATGAGTGGGATAGAGTGATTAACTCTGTTGAATGTCCGGTCACCTTTGCCTACAGGAATTTACCTGGTGCTCACGAGGCTGAGTGAACCTTAAGGCCGTGTGTCTCTCCAAAAGTGGAAATATTGTTTATAACTTTTTGACTTCCTGGCGGGAAATCGAACGTACGCCTTTCTGGTTGAACCGAACACACCTTCACCGCCTCGGCTAGGCAACCCGTAAATATAGACGTTGGTTTTTCTGGTATGATGCTTTGGTTTTGTGAGGCATTGGCAAGTAACATCTTATATCATCTCTTTTTCTTCAACACGAGAGTAGCTGAACGAGTTTTGGTGTGGTTTAGAAAGATGTGTTAGATTCCCACTGTCAGCCATTAGTGAAACATTTTTTTCTCCCTTGATTTCCCTCCTCAGACCCAGAGATGATAGATAGATAGATGATAGGTGATTTTTTTCCTTCCTTATACAGTATGTGGTTTAATTCTGACCTCAGTTGTTTACAAATTGAAACTAGAACATTTATCGCAGTAGAACAGATTATTGACAAATTTATCATTTACCGAAAATACGCAAGGTTCTTCACCGCAGTAGGAACGAAGAAACTATTACAAAATTAGCTTATTTGATGTTACCGTATTCAGATATGGCTTCTCGCGGTTGAATGCGAGAGGTATTAGTGGAAAAAGGAACAAAAAACGGTTGGTATCATGTAGATACAGTAGAAAATATATCATCCCATCTCCTTTCCTCCGCCTAAACTAGAGCATGACAATTTTAATCCTGGCCTTCGAAAGCAGAAAACACATTGCCTCTCCTTGACAGCGGCAGTTCTGACAGTCCGTGAATGCCCCCTATATTGTTGTGTGGATTCGTAAACGTCCTGCAATAGGGATTTGTGGGATTTTGTTTTCACTCGGCCTCGTTACTGCGCTTGACTAGAATTGGTCGGCGAACACATAACAGGAGCTTGTTGTCTAAGCATTATTATTAGATACGTCAAGTTCTCGGCGCGTGAATTCATCTGCCACATCTTAACGGGCATCAGTATAATTTTTTAATAGAGGGGATGAATGTTACCACAGGTGTTTAGCTGCTCAGTCCTTTGATTAAGACCGGCGATACAAATCGTGGGCTTATCGGCTGATATATATATATATATATATATATATATATATATATATATATATATATATATATATATTGCTTATTGCTTTACGTCGCACCGACACAGATAGGTCTTATGGCGACGATGGGACAGGAAAGGCCTAGGAAGGGGAAGGAAGCGGCCGTGGCCTTAATTAAGGTACAGCCCCATCATTTGCCTGGTGTGAAAATGGTAAACCACGGAAAACCCTCTTCAGGGCTGCCGACAGTGGGGTTCGAACCCACTATCGCCCGGATGCGAGCTCACAGCTGCACGCTCCTAACCGCATGGCCAACTCGCCCGGTCGGCTGATATTTAATTGTGCTTAAATGCGAGAGTATTGTATCAGTAGATACGGAGAATTTCGCCCAACTTCGGACCAGGAACTGTACTGTACAATAAATTAAGAAAACGTCCTCATTCTTTCTCGACTTTGTTCAGCTTCATCAGATTTCACGTTACTGCGACGCGCTTTCGTAGGAAAATGTCATCTTAACTTGTCACATTAAACCAGTGAATAGGGCGATGTTACTTCGCATAAATTCCTGAAGGAAACGTGTAATCCACTGCAAATTCCCGAGCGAAGAACGGGTACAAATGCTAGTTTTTAATAATATTCCAGAAAATATGGCCTTCTTGGCAGCGCGCCGGCTCTCACCGCTGGACTCCGTGGTTCAGATCCCGGTCACTCCATGTGAGATTTATGCTGGACAAAGCAGAAGTGGGACAGGTTTTTCTCCGAGTACTCGGGTTTTCCCTATCATCTTCCATTCGAGCAATACTCTCCAATATCATTTCATCTGTCAGTCATTAATCATTGCCCCAGGGGAGTGCGGCATCCGGCACAGTTCACATTTCCTATCCTCGCTGCTAGATGGGGGCTTCATTCATTCAATTCCTGGCCCGGTCAAATGACTGGAAACAGGCTGTGGATTTTCAATTTTCCAGAAAAGTCGCACCGATTCGGAGAGGTCTTCGTGACGATGGGATAGGGCAGGGCTAGAACTGGGAAGAAAACGACTGTGGCCTTAATTAAGGTGCAGCTTCAGCATTTCCCTGGTGTGAAAATGGAAGTCAATAAAAACTACCATCATGGCTGTCGATAGTGGGGTTCGAACTTGATATCCGAAACAGAGCGAGTATGAGTCAGGTGTTATGGGTTGTCTACAAGGGGTGGCTATTAGTGCAGGAGCAACCTCTTGAGAGCCTAATGGGAAGTTGAGACCGTGAAATCACTCTGTAGTTCCACGAGTAATGCAAGTTTATTGCTCCTGTACTCGATAGCCGTGGTTTCCCATTTTCACACCAGGCAAATACCGGGGCTGTACCTTAATTAAGGCCACGGCCGCTTCCTTTCAATTCCTAGGCCTTTTCTATCCCATTGTCGCCATAAGACATATCTGTGTCGGTGCGACGTAAAGCAAAAAAAAAAAAAAAAAACTTCATGTGGAACAATAATTTCACTTTCTTTACTAAGCGACAAAAACTGTGCAGTGGTAGTCTCCATGTGAAATAAATTTATTCTTTCCACGAACTGAACTATCTTATAATAGTTTGTGTTATTAATTTCGTGAACTGCGTAATACTTGGAAAGCGAAAATATTCAAGTAAAATAACTTCGTATTACTTTCGCACTGAAACATCGTGAACGGGACTAACTTCACGCATAATAAATTTTAACTTCGAACAGACAGTGGAAGTATGTGTTGTGTAAAGTTGTAAATACTCTTCGGGAATAGGAGTGTTCCATAGTGAATAAACTCTCCGAGTTTTTGTGCATAATATTACTGTAATACTCTAAGATCTATTGCGTCCTCAAACTCGACAAACATTTAAGACATTTCAATAAACCCTTCATGGACTGGTGAACGTAAATCACAAAGTGAATTTTATCACCCTGCCATAGTACGAGTGACTCATACGTGTGCTCACTTCATTGACTCGAGTGAGTGCAACCTGTACGTGAACTACAAGATATTCTAGAATGCCTAAGAAATTCTAGAACTTCCGGACCTTCCAGATCGGCCAACGAGGGAATAGTCCGTGATTTTCATGGTTTTGGCGGCTACTTTCTGATCTGGACGAGAAAGACCAGGGTTCGATGCTGACACCGCATTCAACTGTACGAGGGGATCTTGTATTCAGTTACTCCGGCTGTACTGAGGTCATGTCACAGTTGCTTTCGTTTCAATAAAAGAACAGTTCAAAAGTATTATGATTATTATTTCAAGTTCAAACCTCTCATTCTCTGTAACTGCTCCAAGATAGCATACCGTACACGCCTTGCGTCCGTCTCATGCTCTTCGAGCACGAAGTACGCGTATTTCCTGGTACAATACATACATACATGCAATAAGCGGAAAGATTAACAGCAGCTGCTTAGGAGCACAGTATGTTTAACTTCTCTTTAACTGCTATTGGTTTAAGAGAAACCGATTTATTGCCTTGAAAATACACGTAAGTGGAATGGATCTCACACATGTATAAATATTAAAATGCCAGTTGACTGCGCCAGGATATCGATACCAGATATATCACGCCTTCGCCAGATTATAAGATCTAAACTCTGCTAGGGTTTCAAACCTGGCGCTAACTTCCTATTTCTGATAAAAACCGAATCTATACGAAAGGGAGGAAGAAGTTAAGGCCACGTTAGTGAGTTAAAGTCCTAGTGTCAGTTGTCCGTTTATTCATTTTCCGTAACGTCATCAAAAGAATGACTGAACGGACTCTTTTACATAGGAATCGGCACCGAACTTCTTACAATTAGTATCTGGTTCCATGCTATGGTCTTTCATAATAAAATGTTTCTTATCAAACATTTTCTCAGAAGGAAACCATAATTTAATTTTAACTATTGTAAATGATAAAAACATTTCACATTGTACAAGAGAGACGCAAACATTTACAGAATATAGCTACTTAAGGTCGACTAAAGGGTACTGTCGAAGCTCCACCTGAAAAGAGTAGAACAGCTAAGAAGTACACTAGATTTCCAAGCGGGTTTTTAGGGAAGGATGAGGGCACACAGAGCAAATCTTTACTCTAAAACAACTGATAAACACAGGGCCTTAAATAAGATGGTAATACCTTTCGTGGACTTCAAGAAGGCATATGACTCCATAGACAGACAGTCACTGGGGAGAATCCTGAAGAACAGAAATCTAGATAACACTAGACGAGAACTGATAAATGAGATACTGAGAGACACAAAGACAATGGTGAAATTCAGGAATGCACTGTCGGAAGAGATTGAGAGTTTGAGATCAAGACTGGGGTCAAACAGGGAGACGGGCTGTTACTGATGTTATTCAGTATATTGGACGAAGTTATCGGACTATGGAGGGCAACAAACCGTAAGATGGGGATACCAAAGTCGCATATGGGAGACAAGAAGGATACCAAAGCAGAGGTGGACTGCCTAGCCTTTGCGGACGACATAGCCATAGTAAGCGAGACGAAAGAAGACACAAAGAAACAACTCGACAGCATAAGAGAGATAGCAAGATAGGTAGAACTTCGGATCGCCTACGACAAGACAAATACTCTGAACACCACCGTGGTTTGGAAAACACCAGGCAACACTGTGCAAGAGGTAGACAAGTTTAAGGAAGGAACAGGAGCAGCGAGAGGGTAAAAGCCAGGGTGAAAAAGATTAGAACAACTTACTTTGCGACGAGAGAAGTATACCATAAGGCAGGGCCTCTCAGGATGCATGCACCAGTGCATTTCGCTGTGCACGGTGCAAAAGACGACTTCGCTTGGTTGACCAGAGTGCAGACCCCCACTCCTCGATTTGGAGCAATAGCGCTGTCTCTCTTTCCCCACGCCTTTCTTGCTCGCTCCGCCTGTCTCCCTCTTCCTCACTTGCTCCGTAGCAGTCCAAATCCAAGCCGAGTTGAGCCGAGCTTAGGCGAGTAGCCCAGAGATGAAGCGTTGGTCCGAGCCGAGCCGAGTGGGACCGATGCACTGTGCACAGGAACTCTGCGTCTCAGTTTGCACGAGTGAGATTTTGGGCGTTTGAGAGGCCCTGCCATAAGGGAAACATATCAACGGATCAGGCACTACAGGGCAGCAGTGAGGAACACGATACTGTACGTGGCCGAGATGTTGATACTGGAAAGGCATGGGGTAGAGCAATTGAAAAAGAAAAGGAGAGAGAAAATTGCGAAGGAAGATACTGGAACGGAAAAAAGGAGGTGAAAGATGGGAACGAAGATCAAGGGAAGAACTTCACCGAAACATGAGGATGATCTCAGAAGAAATACACAAAAGAGCAAGATTTTCTGTACATATGATCAGGACGGACAGAGAGAATCACCAGAAGATTATGGGAGACAACGGGTAGGACGAGTGGAAAGAAGGGAATCAAGTGGGTTGTCGAACTCCGAAAGGACTGGACAGAGATGGGCGATGAAGATGGAAGGGACGGAGAACTGGAGAAATAAATATCCACCAACCAATTTGTCGGATCTCAACGACAGAGAAAGATGCAGGGACAGGATAGAGAAGCACCAATGGGGGAGAAAAGAGAAAGGATACTGAAAATCTCAGCTGAAGAACGGGAGAGAAGGAGAGAGAGGATGAGGAGGTTCTGGGAGGAGAAAAGGAAAATACAAACCATGACAAAGCTACCCATGGTCCCGCAGAGGCTGTAACGAAAGAAGAAGAAAACATTTTAAAAATATTTCTTATCGTATTCTTTAACATATGTTTGTCCAATACATTTAGACAATAAACTTGTGTAGTTTTATTTAGTAAACTGGCAAGCGGCGTTTAAGGCACTAATACTTTTAGCGAATGCTTTCGTATAAACCCATTCCTAGTCAAGAAATATCTATAATAACGTTCTTCCTTTCAACAGCCGTACTCGGGAACACAGGAACATCAGTCGATTACTAGACGTTTCCGAATCTCATTCTTGAGCTAACAAAAATGCTTAACCTCTGTAAACCTGTAAATCTCTGTATATTGTTGTTATTGTTTTCGTTTGATTGTCATACCACAGACTGGTTTGATGCAACTCTCCATGCCACTCTATCCTGTGCTAACCTTTTCATTTTTACGCAACTAGTACATCCTACATCTGTTCTAATCTGCTTGTCATACCTTGGTCTAACCCTATCGGTCTTACCGCCTACACCAACTGGGTGGCTTAAGATGTGTTCTATCTAGGGCCCGGATTTTTAGATTTTAACCTATTCTTTTCCTCGCTATTTAATTCACAAATTTCGATATATTTGTTCGTTTCACACTTAATGGAGCAGAATATGTGAATTTCATTGCACCTAAAAAAAACCTAAATGAGGGATTGACACCTAAAATAACCTAAATAGCTGTTTTACCTTCTTCAAATAAAGAATGTTATTTTCCCTGCGTTGTAAAATTATTTCCACCGGAATTACAAACAGTAGGACGGAGATACACATATACAGTTGTTCAAAGAGAAACTACCAACACCTCTTCCACCTGAGCCGATACTTACCCGCTGGGGAACTTGGCTGTCTGCTACTATTTACTATGCTGAGCACCTGGAAGGAATTGAAAATGTCGTCAATGACTTGGATGAAACAAGCTTCCTGCATCGTAAAGGCCAACAAATCGCTCGAGTGCCCGACCCTCCTCGCTTCCCTAGCATATATTAAGACACATTTTTGTTTTATACCAGAAGCTACTCTCCAGTTGGAAGGCGTAACCTTGCCACTCAAAGATTCCTTGGATATCATTGGCAATGTTTCCAGAAGAGAAATACCTGGGCCATTGGGAGTGGCATTTTCTTCGAAGCTGCAGAAGATTATGCAACGCAATCCTGGTTTTGAAGATATGAAAGTGTTACGTGACAACAGGAAATCATTTACGCCCGACAATTTGTGTATGTACGTTGTTATTTACTGCAATGCCAAAAAATAACTTACAAAGGAAACAGTACAGTGTATTTTTATGAATATGACAATATAAACTTTTGTGAAATAAGTACATAAATAAATTTTACAGAACTACGAAAACCCAAAAATATTGCAGCCTGGAGGAAAAACCTGAAATAACCTATTTTAAGAATACAAAAACCTAAAGTGAAGGTTCATGCCACCTAAAAATCCGGGCCCTAGTTCTATCATTCTCTCTCTTCTTCTCGTCAAATTTAGCCAAATCGATCACCTCTCACCATTTCCATTCAGTATCTTGATCTACTCATCTCACCTTCATCATTCTTAATAATAATAATCCGTCGTAACTGTGGAGAGATTAGATTTGATAGGTTTTGATTGTGGTTAACATTTCCACATTGCCGATTAGAAGTCTACTTTAGTATTCCCGACATGTTACCGAGGCCGTATAAAGGGAACATTTATTATATGCAGCACCATTTGTTAGCTGAGCGGACAGTGTTAACTGGTGTGCCACTGGAGTGGCAGCGACGAGATGAAGACGGGGTTAAAAGGACACCTCCAGAGGAATGCATCAATCGACTATCTGCCTACAACAGCGCTGCTCAGGTCATGTTAGCGAGGACCTGACTGAATTCACGAGAAGTCAATAAAATATATTCACCGTGATTAAGCATGAACTTCATTATCTTGCATGACAAGAGGTTCTGACACTAGACATCCCCACAATACATACTGGTAGGCTAAAATTTGTTTGTTTTCTTTTCTTAAACAAAATCGTATTTGAGGCGATATTTGGTGTACAGATTTCATCTCCTTTAATTTCTTTGAAATCACTTCACAGTTACGACGATTTCTACATAATAGTTAGAGATACGATTGTTTTCATGTTAATTTTTGTACGATTTCGTGAGAAGGAAACCACTTCTCTTATTTAGCCAAATTTATATTAAATTAGCGCTTCCATTTTCTAAAATAATTCAAAAAAGAGCTTCGTTAGTGTGATTTGCGAATTATTTGAAAGCAAGATGCATAAATAGCTACAATATCGATAATAAATTTATTATTATTTGTACGATTATATAATAATAATAATAATAATAATAATAATAATAATAATAATAATAATAATGTCGTATGGCTTCAGCTACCATGTGCAGGCAATTTGATCTGATGCCATTTCAGGCTTTTTGCGTGACAGTCTCGACGTTCCACTTAACCAAATTCCAGAGGAACAGATTCCTGTTGGGCCATCAATGGCAGAGTTACTAATTAATTTTGTCAGGTAGACATGCCGACATCGTACGTTATGGTGTGGCAAATTTACTCTTTTCCGCCCTTTAGAATTCAGAATACCTCTTTCGAGTTTGAATCTGCGTTCTTCAGATTGATAGGCCGACACACTACTACTGATCGACTCAGGGCGTTAATAATTTTGTTATTACGCCACAGTACCAATTCCTTACTTTGTGAGTGATAATATGGGATATAATAAAAAAAGACCTGCCTTTCGTTAGTCGTCTCCAGTCATTGACTACCTTATTATACTTCCTGCATCGACGGATGTACAGGGACCCCAAATGGCTTTTAATACAGCATTTGCAACTGAGTATAGCCTAGGGACTGCCTGGCCTAGACTGTAAAGGCGTGGGCGGGCCTGGGTTCAGTTCCCCGTCAGGTAATCGAAACATTTAAGAAAAGATATCTCCATTTCTGGAGGTACACATGGCCCTGAGGTTCACTTAGCCTACACCAAAAATGAGTACCAGGTTAATTCCTAGGGGCAAAGGCGGCCGGGCATAGAGCTAACACCTCTACCCCACCAAGTGCCGTGGTTACGGATTGTAGAAACCTTTACCTTCCACCTCTCCAAGGGCCTTCATGGCCTGTACGGAGATGACTTTGTGTTTTTGGGAGTACAGCCGGTAATGGATGCTGTCAGGGGTTTCCAGGAATCGTAGCTATTGCAGGTGAGCCGGAAACCATAGAGTGAACGAAATTTCGTCCACATTAGTTTCAGGAATCCTCCGTACCTCCTCCGCCCCATGTCGTCATGCCATAACGTTTTCCGAGAATATTAAACCTAACGCGCTTTTCTATCGAGCAGAGATCTTTGTTTTTTCTTCATTTGCCGCAACAAAAGTAATATGAGAACAACATTTCTTGCTCGTCATTTTCTATGACATTCCATGTAATTTCGCGCTCATCACAAAATAAGTAAAACATTCGCTTCAAAATTAAATTCTCAGTAGTAATAGTATCACTGTTTTCCTAATCAGATAACCTAAAATCTCTTCAAAATATTTTTATCGCATTTATTTTTAATGCATGCCTCTAATAATACTGTAATTTATTATCTGCTTAAATTGATCAACCCATTCATGGGGCAAGTGGTGAATCCCCAACGTATGTCAACGTTATTTGCATTATCCTTACTCGTGATGTAAGAGTAGCGTGCCAGTCTCTTAGTTGGAGGCTCCAGATTCGATTCCTGGCCAATCCAAGGATTTTAATTGTGGACTGAGGACTGGAACAGTGTTCGTAAGACCAACTGGGAAGCTGTTGATATGAGAAGCAAAGAACGCCGAGGAGAAAGCGAAGCAGTAGGTTGAAGACGTCACGCTAACCACGTACCATTCCAGTATCGACAGGGCATCTGGCTGTGCAGCAGTCGTCTTGGCAGCGCACGGGAATGCTCTTTGTTCATTTTGCACTGCACTCTATTTCTGTTGCAAGACCTCACCACATAATTTACAATATGACTCATAAGCCGTGAGGGTCGATATTCGAATCCTGTTTTGTCATTGGCTATCCTAAGGATTATATTTTTCTCCAACGTCTGTCCTTTCTCCAGACAAATTATGCGATAGTGACTAATTTCAAGTTTCGAGGCACGTTATCCTAACCTTAGATATTTTGTTGATTATCTTGGACGTCAACAATAACACAAAATTACATTAGTTAACTAATTCTAAGTGTAAGATAAATCTGCCACGTGAAGAATGTTGAATGGAATCGTTATCCCTTTTGAAAGGAAATTTAAAAAAAGTTTTATGATTAATAACGCACTGGACAAAAAGTTGACTGGCAGAACACTTAACAGCTATATGCTAACGGGTGCTTTTCTCCCTTCACTCATTGAATAGTTTGAAATATTAAGATTTATTTAGGTTTATTTCCTTTCAAGGTCAGAAAGTTGTTGGTTCAACAGCTAAGTATGTCTCTGTTTGAACATTGTGACGTCCTGTACGCCAGACTAACTGGCGCCCTCTGTAATAGACTTCAGAGAGCTCAAAATGCTTGTGTCTGCTTTATAATGAACATTGCAACATTTCATCATATAACTCCTGCATTCCATGAGCTAAATTGGCTTAAACTAAACCAGCGTCGTAGCTATCATTCGTGTTGCTCCTACTCCACAACATAGCATACAAGCAGACACCCTTTTATCTAACAGATCTTTTCCAGGTGCTCGCAACCATTCATAACATCCCGACTAGAGCTATAGCTAACCTAATTCTCAGAATACCAAATCACAGATACGTGCCTAATGTTTAATGGTCTAAGGGACAACCTTTCTGAATAAAATAAAATAAAAATAAAAATATAATAATAATAATAATAATAATAATAATAATAATAATAATAATAATAAAGGAAACACGGATTACAGCTTATCTATTCACTACTCATTGTAGACGTTGATGATGATATTCCTTGGATGAGCGGGAAGCGAGCTTTTGGACAGAAAATTGAATTTTGCAATGTGTCATTTTTATCAGTCCCGATTTGAGTCGACTAACATTATCTACTTTTCTCCTTTCCTAGCTTGGGGAAAGCGATTCGAGAAATGTTTATGTTTAGAAACATGAGCTGGGCGTTGAAAAGTGTTATGATGCTTATGGGGGATGTATATTTCCTCCTTCCACCCGTCCGCGATATTCGCGCAGCTGCTACACTTCTCGAGCTTGCTGCCGTAAATTATAGCGCGTGACTGAGATGTGTTGTGCATAGAGACAGAGGAAGTTTGAATAGCTGACGTGCAACAGTGAATACGTGTAATGTGGTGGCCTTTCTTCGCCTGTAATATCCTGGCCACAGCTGCAGGCACAGCACTTTCGTTCATAACCACAAGACTAGAAGCGATTTTTCTTGTTGCTTCTACTTGATTCGTGGTATGACGGATATCAGCTATATGCTGACTGCTTTTGATAATTCCGTATGAGGAAGCCGGGTTGTGGCGGTGAAGCGGCATTGACACTAGTTTCTCATCAAAGTGGTCGCAGTTTGAATCTTGATCACATCTATTAGGGATAGTTTAGCTCCTCAGTGAGAGGTTTTGGCACCAGTACGTGCTAGAGATTCACAGGAATTTCTCAAATGAAATGTATTAGGGATATTCTTAATTTATTATCAGGTTTCGTAAGCAAACCCAATATTATCTTTTGGAGTTCACCACTCTGATCTTGAATTTCAACCCGTATGTAAGAAGATGGAGAATAAAAAGAATACCACTCTCGGTCTTCCAGTTGTGATATCCCGTTGTTTCACCACTTCACATCCGGAAAAATTCCGGTATAGCACCAGATGTATAGGCCTAGATTATTGCCACGTCTTTGCTAGTCCTAGGACTAATTAAAAGAAACACCCATGGATTTCATTTTACACAGTTTACAGGACTGAGCTAACCACGATATGCAATGCACGTGAATTTGTGAGAATATTTTGATCTTTAATTTTCTTCAACGGATGCAACATTGTGTGCCAACCTTTTTCCGACGAAAAATAGATTGTATGTGGAGCGCAAGTTCGAGTTAATACAACCATTGAAGCGGTATTGTATGTATATGGCCTATTCCGAAACCGAGATCGTTACTTTTACGGAAAATAGTAGCGAGGATGTTCTCAGTTCAAAACATGTGAGAACAATGAGGGGTTGGTGTTATTAATGATGAATTGGAGGACAAGAAATAAAGATGCTGAGTGAATCGACTTATTTAGTTGGATCGTATAAGGCAAATGGACGAGGATAGAGGATTAGTGGGCTTGGCTGTAGTGAGTAAGAGAAGCAAAGGAAGATCTAGGAGAGGGTGGTGTAAAAATTATAAAGAAAGAAAGAAAGAAAGAAAGAAAGAAAGAAAGAAAGAAAAAGAAAATTGTATCGTACTGTTAGATCTGTTGGGGGACTGTTTATGGAGGGAAAGATTCTTCACTTTAAGAAAAAGAATACCGAGCTCGATAGCTGCAATCGCTTAACTGCGGCCAGTATCCAGTATTCGGGAGATAGTAGATTCGAACCCCTCTGTCGGCAGCCCTGAAAATGGTTTCCCATTTTCACACCAGGCAAATGCTGGGGCTGTACCTTAATTAAGGCCACGGCCGCTTACTTCCCACTCCTAGCCCTCTCCTGTACCATCGTCACCATAAGACCTATATGCGTCGGTGCGACATAAAGCAACTAGCAAAAAAGGACAAAAAGAAAACGTTCATACAGGATATTGGTGGTATGTTTGTAATGTTAATGAAATCGACGATGATCGTCATTGAGTGTGCATTATTCATGCTTTGTGCATTTCAAATTAATAATTGTGGACGCAAATATTGCGCATAAGCCAGCAATTCTCTTAATTGCAGATCAATATATAATGAGCTTCGTTGGCGTGCTGCCAAATATTTCAACAAGATTAAGTTGCATCCGTACGGAAGTGGTGCCAAGTAATGCTAATAAGTTGTTTATCTTCATCAGTATGCTGATAGTCTCCACTTGTTATTTCTTTAATTAAAAATAATATGTACCGGTACTTGGAAACTTTCTTAAGAAAATGATAAATTACAGTTGGGATTTCTCGCATAGTTCCAATCATTTCTGTAAAATATAGGATTCTTTACAATGGCAAACAATTTTAAGGAAGATGATTGATACCAGACATCGAATTATTGAATGGCACTAGCATGACGAATAGAACACCTAGTGAGATCACTCACCGAGTTCAAGCGCGCTCCCGCAGAGCGGCGCTAGTGGAGCCTAACACCAACGCTACACGGTCAGCTGTTTTAGTGGAGGTTACACTGATACGCAAATAACAAAATACAATACCCAGTTGTTTAGACTTATGAATAATACTGCCAGAGAGTTGAAAATAATATTCTCAGTCCCCACGAAGAAATATCTTTGGATTCCAATCAGAGAACACAAAAAATATAATGAAACATTACGAAAAGCGAAAACAATATTGTGCTTTACATACTTTACAAAAATACTTTTTAAAACAGAGCACATAAAACATTAAACATTCCGTGTTCTTAATCTGCCCCTGTAGGAAATTAATCTTGGCTTTGACTGAGGAAAGAGGCATTAAATTTCGAGTTGTGTTCTTTAGTTGGCTTTTGAGAGACACTGTTGGCTTGTGGGCATCGGTAGGGAAACCTAGACTGACCGTGAATTTGACTGCAACTAGGCTGACCTTGAACCTTTCCGCTCACTGTTGCCATCACCGCTTCACTCACATTCTGATTCTTGTTCCTTATCCTCTTGATACTGTAATGAAATAATATGGTGTATGGCTTTTAGTGCCGGGAGTGTCCGAGGACATGTTCGGCTCGCCAGATGCAGGTCTTTTGATTTGACGCGGGGTTTGAACCCACTATCTCCCGGATGCAAGGTCACAGCTGCGCGCCCCTAACCGCACGGCCAACGCGCCCGGTTTTCCGGAGAATAAAACGCTAGATTGTATCATCTGTACCTCTGTATGAGGTTTGACAATATTCCTTGTTATTCACATTTTCCATGCTTTTCGTGAGCCCCGCCTATTAATGCTTGCTATTCTAAGTTCCATATTTTTCGTGTGTTCAGTCTATTCCTTAAGAGCTTTGGTATCAAAAATGGCATCAACATATAAACCCTTCTACCCTTATATCACATATTATGACCAAATTGTATTAAATTTTGGCGATCTAACTACCTCTATGACCCGTCCGAGTGCCTCATGAGCCTTGGTGCAAATTTTGGTACTGACCAGTGAAGGCGAGGAGATGTGTTTAAGGACATAGTTACTTTGATTTGACAGATATAGATATTAACAGCTTTTTCCTAGAATACATAAATATCCAGCGACATAGATTAACCCGTACTACAAACTAGGAAACTGATTCGATTATGGATGTTCCTGATATTTAAAAGTTGCCAGCCGTTTATAAACTTTGAAGATGATTATTAGATACGCTATACCCTATGGGAAAGATTGAAATGAAGTTCTATTGCTACCTGGATCGCAAATACATTTAGTTGTTTCGATTACAAACATATTTCTGTTATAAACATTGCGTACTTGGCCAAGGGTGTAAGTCCTGATGCCCTACTTGACGCCACATACTGATCCTAATGAAAATCCCTCCGACCCGAAATCACTGCGTTTCGAACTTAGGACCCACGCATCACAAACAGAGTTCTAGACCAAATTCGTCGGCCCCAACCCCATACCGAAAAAGTGCATTTTTACATCACCTTCTGTAAAATCATTCGTGTGTGTTTCGACTTATTGGCACAAACAATAGACTAATCTTGTTAATCGATTCCAGTTTTAATGTCATTTTCGTTTATTTGTAGAAATATCCCGCCGAAACTACCGAGGTGATTGGTTTGAAACTTGATATTTAAGTAGAATAGGGTAGGGGGTTAATAAGGGTCCCCGAACTGTTGAGTTTGTGGAAAAATTGCATGTAACCCCAATTTTAGTGGGTTTCTTTTGCGATTTTCTTTCTGGTAGGACGATCCATTATATTTGTGAAAAACCATCACCACCCCCACTCTTCAAAATTTGATTTGCCTGACCGGGGATAGAGTACTTAGGTCAGTTTCATGTCGCCTCTGCCCCCATGAATTAACCTGGTACTCATTTTTGGTGTAGGCTGAGTGAACATCAGGGTCATGTGCCTCTCCAGAAGTGGAAATCTTGTTTTGACATTTTTTGACTTACTGACGGGGAATTGAACCCATGTTCTTCTGGATAAGCCGTGCGTGCCTTCACCACCTTAGGTAGACAGCCCCTGCAACTGTTACTAATTTACACAATAACAGAACCTATATCTATATATAAAAAATACTTGTCCTGACTGACTGACTGACTGACTGACTGACTGACTGACTGACTGACTGACTGACTGACTGACTGACTGACGGGTTCATCATCGCCGAGCCAAAACTACTGGACATAAAGTCATGAAATTTTGGGGATACATTCATATTACAATGTAGGTGCTCACTAAGAGAGGATTTTTGGATATTCCGTCGCTAAGGGGGTGAAAAGGGGGGTGAAATTTTAAAATGAGTGTATCTACATCTCAAAACTTTAAAAGTTTACAGATGTAAATATTGGTATTTAGAATCTCCTTTAAAAATAAAGAAATACATTTATTTTTGTTTTCGGAAAATCCCATTAAGGGGGTGAAAAATTGGGGAAAAGGGGTAGAACCTCTTTTATGAGACGTATATATAAAAAATTGAAGATGTTACAGACATAAAAATTGAAATTTGGAATCTCCTTTGAAAACAAAGAAACACATATTTTTGTGTTTTTGGATAATCCAATGAATAGGGGGTGAACAGGAGTGACAAACGGGATGAATTTTTGAAAAGACTATATCTACAAATTATCTCAGACACGTAACATATTACAGATTTGAAAACTGGTATTTGGAATTTCCTGTAAAATTAAAGAAACATAAATATATTTTTCGGAAAATCCACTTAAGGAGAACTGAAAAAGTGGGTGAATTTTTTAAATTAGCGTATTTACAGCATATCTCAAGAACTTAACATGTTGCAGACGTGAAAATAGGTATTTGGAATCTCCTTTGAAAATAAGGAAACACGTATTCTTGGGTTTTCGGAAAAGACCCTTAACGGGGGGGGGGGGGTGAAAGGATTGAAAAAGTTGAATTATTTGTATGAGAATGTATATGTAACCCAAAAAATCTAAAGATGCGTGAAAACTGTTATTTGAAATCTGCTTTAAAAATAAGGAAACACCGCATTTGCGGGGGCGGGGGGAATCAAATTGGTAGAGGGGATGAAACCGGAGATGAGTTCCTTTTACGAGGATACATATCTCAAAACCTGAAGATGTTACAGAAGTGATAGTTGGTATTTGGAAGTTCTTTTAAAGAAACGAGTACTGTTTGTTTTTGGAAAATTCATTTGAGTGGGGAGTGTGAAAGGAAGTAAAAGAATTTAATACTTTTTTCTGGAGAAACTTATATCTCAAAACTGAAGGTTACAGACGTGGAAATAGGAATTTGGAATCTCCTTTAAAAATAAAGAAACACGCATTTTTTGGGTGGGGGTAACCACCTTAACGGGCGGGGGTGGAGTCATAAAGGAGTTGAATTCTTTTCATGAGGATACTTATATCGCAAAAACTGAAGATGTAACAGACATGAAAATTTGCATTTGGAATTTTCTTTCAAACTAAAGGAACACGTAATCTTTTGTGTTTGAAACATTTACTTACGGGAGGTGAATTAATTGGAAAATTAGTTGAATACTTTGTATGAGGATACTTATATCTCAAAAACTAAAGATGTTACAGACGTGAAATTACTATTTGGAATCTCCTTTAAAAATAAAGAAACACGCATTTGGTGGGGGGAGGGGATCAACTTAGGGCGGGGGCGGTGAAAAAGGAGTTTAATTCCTATTTATGAGAATACATCTATCTTAAAACTGAAGATGTTAGAGTCGTAATAATTGGCATTTGGAAGCTCCTTTCTAAACAAAAAAAACAAGTTTTTTGTTTTTCGGAAAATTCACTTAAGGGGGAGAGTGAAAGGAAGTGAAAAGTTTAATTATTTTTATGGAGAAACTTATATCTCAAAAACTTAAGGTTACACACGTGAAAATTTGTCCTTGGAATCACCTTAAAAAATAAAGTAACACGCATTTTTGGAGATGGGGGGATCAAACTAACGTGCTGAGGTGAAAAAGGAGTTGAATTCTTTTTATGAGGATACTCATATCTTAAAATCTGAAGATGTTAGAGGCATGAACATATGTATTTGGAATCTTCTTTCAAAGTAAAGAATCACGTGATCTTTATATATGGAAAATCCACTTAAGGGGTGAATGAATTGAAAAATTAGTTGAATTCTTTGTGTGAGGATACTTATATCTCAAAAAATTAAAATTGTTGTCCGGCTGCATGGCTCCATGGTTAGCGTGCTGGCCGTTGGTCACAGGGGTCCCGGGTTCGATTCCCGATAGGGTCGGGAATTTTAACCATGGTGAAAGGAAGTGAAAAATTACTTTTATGGGTATAATTATATCTCAAAAAACTGAAGATGTTGCAGACGTAAAAATTAGTATTTGGAATCTCCCTTAAAAATAAAGAAACACGCATTTGTTTTTTTTTCTTTCGGAAAATCGACGTAAGTGGTGTTGGGTTGAATATAAGTAAATAAAGAGTTGAAAGACGTTTATGAGGATACTTTATATCAAAAACTGAAGGTTTTACAGACATACAGGCATGAAAAATGGTATTTGAATATCCTTCAAAAATAATGAAACACTTTTTTTTTTCAGAAAATATCCAATTCATGGGCTGAAAAGAATTGGAAAAGTGGGTGAATTTTTAAAATGAGTACCGGTAAATCTACATTATATGTCATCCGGCTCCATGGCTAAATGTTTAGCGTGCTGGCCTTTGGTCACATGGGTCCTGGGTTCGATTCCCGGCAGGGTCGGGAATTTTAACCGTCATTGGTTACATACTGGGTGTATGTGTTGTCTTCATCATCATGTCATCCTCATCACGACGCGCAGGTCGCCTACGGGTGCCAAATCAAAAGACCTGCACCTGGCGAGCCGAACACGTCCTGGGATCTCTCGGCACTAAAAGCCATACGCCATTCCACTTTACATTATATGTCAAAAGCTTAACATGCTACAGACAAAAAACTTGGTATTTGGAAGGTCCTTTAAAAATACAGGAACCTGTACCGTTTTGTTTTCGGAGAGAGCACTTAACAGAGTAGTGAAAAATAGTTGAATTATTTGATGAGCATACTCATATCTTAAAAACTGAAAATGACGTGAAAATTGATATTTTGAATCTCCTTTAAAAATAAGGAAACATGTATTTTTGTTTTCGGAAAATACACTTAGATGGGGGTAGGGGGAGGACTGATCAAGGGGTTGAATTCTTTCTATGGGGATACTTATGTATATCTCAAAAACTGAATATGTTACAGATGTGGGAATATGTATTTGGAATCTCCTTTAAAAATATAGAAACATGTATTTATTTTTTGACTTGAGAGAAGACTGTTTCTCACATGTAGAGTTCTATGTCGCATGGTCGTCTTAGCCCAATTTCTGGGGTAAATGAAACTCAGTTTTTGGGCGAGTTTTTGTACTTTAGAAATTTTCAGATAGTCTCTTAGTACAATGCCGAGGAGCGATTACTCTGATCAAATTACGAAATCCACGCGAGCGAAGCCGCGGGTAATTGCTAGTTAAATAATATAAACTACCTCGTGAGGAATAACAGATTTTAAATAAATAAATAAATAAATAAATAAATACATTGGGATCATTTCATTCCGTTGTGACTCACGACCTCTGACGTCTTGAAAAATTATTTGATTTATCCAAAGTCTTTGTGTTCTTGGACTAGTTACGAGATTGCAGTTCTTACGTCTATTGTATTTTACCCCATCTACCAATATGTGCCTACATAAACACGAGAGTAGACGGTGTTCGTGGTGTTTTTGCCCCTGGGTGCAGTACAGGTTCCGATGTAGTGGTAGCAGCCTATAACCGTGAAGAGTAATGCTTGCCATTCCCTTTTTCCGTAGTTTGGCCTCCTTGACTCCCAAAGGCAAACAAATGGGAGGCCGTTTGTTACCGTCGCTTGCTCTCAAGCTGCTTCTTTTTTGCGAGGCGTGAAAAAGTTCCCCTTTCCTCTGGTGAGCATTAAAATATTCAGCCAGGATACCTTTTAACTTAACTAACCTTCAACTCGTCCCCCTCACGACATCTGAAAATTTAAAAAATCACAAATAATCAGTGTCCAAGAATATATTTATCACCATAAATCGATTACAAGAGATGTTCTTTCGTTATGAATGATGATTAAGACCTTCGACACCATGAAAAAATATAAGTTATAGCAGGGGTGCAGAAATCCCGGGCGCCAGGTCGCCGCTGCGACTGGGTTTTTGCTTCTGGCGCCAAAGTTTCGGTCCGCCGAAAAAAATGTTCTATGCTTTTTCATTCTTTCTTTCCTCTTCTAACCATAAATCTGCTGCAAAAGCCCCGTGACATATGACGTGACATCATTGAAAAAGCTTAAAACCCTGTCAGGATCTCAAAAATAAACAACTGCGAAACGAAAGATAATATAGGTCTATATTTTTTTTTCTGCACAGGACAATCGAGGTATGTAGACGAACGAGCAGAGACGTAGTACTAACGATTGTGATGTACATAGCATGGAACTGTAGAGCCTTATTGGCATGGCCAACTGGAAATGATCTCGAAAATTGTGGTGTTGATATCTTGGTGTTAGTAGCACATTTCACTTGCAAAATTTGAAAACGGTAGGGACTACGTAGAATGCATACAAAATTAGAGGTATTATGAGTTCAAAGTTCTTGGAAGAGGGGAAAAAATGTTCGAACTGTTGGCAAGCAGTGACGTATTTCCTATTTTATGATTCTTCTATTTTCTACAGAATCGTGTGAGCGAAGATTTAGTCAGATGTACTGTACCTTATACTGTAAAAAACCTATTCAGATCGTCATTAGAAAGAAGCGCTTTGTGTGGTTTGATGATGTGTAATATGAATGTACCTGCAGTAAATGAATTTAATCCTACAAAGGCTGTTGACCATTGGCTCTTAGTAACAAGACCACGAGACACGTCCATGGCCACAAACGACCATGCAAGAATTAGATCATTATTCTCTAAGATTGTAAATCTGTGTTCAGTAACTTCTGAATTTCGCAAAACAAAGCTGATTAGCGTTTACAGCTGATAGTCATACTATAGCTCTTTAATTTAATATTTCTGGACTATCAAATGTTAATTTTAGTAAAAGTAATACCCAAGTCAACGCTAAGTAGCGCAATTCGATTGTTTATAGGTGTCAGGTTGGTGTGATTCTTGCTGGTTCCTAAACGTGTGGGCTGGCTTCGCAGTTCAGACAATTTTTTTTATTTTTTTTTATTGCTAGTTGCTTTACGTCGCACTGACACAGATAGGTCTTAAGGCAACGATGGGACAGGAAAGGACTAGGAGTGGGAAGGAAGCGGCCGTGGCCTTAATTAAGGTACAGCCCCAGCATTTGCTTGGTATGAAAATGGGAAACCACGGAAAACCATTTTCAGGGCTGCCGACAGTGGGGTTCGAACCTACTATCTCCCGAATACTGGATACTGGCCGCACTTAAGCGACTGCAGCTATCGAGCTCCGTGACAAAATTTCTGCACACCTGTGTTGTAAAATATCTTCCAATATTATATCTTTAAATTTCTGCGACTCATTATAATAAAGAACTCACTGATTTGTGGTTTGATAGTATCCGTTACCCGAGTTTGCCCGTAGATACTGTAGGTAGATTTAATAAAGGTGAGCCCGCAAGGCGAGATTACGTCAACTCTAAGCCAAAACTTAGAGAGCACGCATAACCTGTTGCCTGTAAGAGGAAATTGATCATTGTTGCCATAGTATAAAAAGGCAGTTGATATCCGATTGTTTTGTCACTATAATCAATTAAGAGTTGCGGAACGTAGTCTTCGCAGCTGTTAGAAATAAATCCCATGGACCAGATTAGGCATTATTTGAATTTTATAAACAGTACTATGAACTGCTAAAATCTGATACACCGGGCGAGTTGGCCGTGCGCGTAGAGGCGCGCGGCTGTGAGCTTGCATCCGGGAGATAGTAGGTTCGAATCCCACTATCGGCAGCCCTGAAGATGGTTTTCCGTGGTTTCCCATTTTCACACCAGGCAAATGCTGGGGCTGTACCTTAATTAAGGCCACGGCCGCTTCCTTCCAACTCCTAGGTCTTTCCTATCCCATCGTCGCCATAAGACCTATCTGTGTCGGTGCGACGTAAAGCCGCTAGCAAAAAAAAAAAAAAAAAAAATCTGATACGATGTCACTTTTTCAGAAATGCTTAAGAAGGATATTCATCATCATCATCATCATCATCATCTGTTTACCTTCCAGGTTCGCTTTTTCCCTCGGACTGAGCGAGGGATCCCACCTCTATCGCCTCAAGGGCAGTGTCCTGGAGCTTCAGACTCTTGGTCGGGGGATACAACTGGGGAGTATGACGAGTACCTCGCCCAGGCGGCTTCACCTGCTGTGCTGAACAGGGGCCTTGTGGAGGGATGGGAAGATTGGAAGGGATAGGCAAGGAAGAGGGAAGGAAACGGCCGTGGCCTTAAGTTAGGTACCATCCCGGCATTCGCCTGGAGGAGAAGTGGGAAACCACGGAAAACCACTTCCAGGATGGCTGAGGTGGGAATCGAACCCACCTCTACTCAGTTGACCTCCCGAGGCTGAGTGGACCCCGTTCCAGCCCTCGTACCACTTTTCAAATTTCGTGGCGGAGCCGGGAATCGAACCCGGGCCTCCGGGGGTGGCAGCTAATCACGCTAACCACTACACCACAGAGGCAGACTAAGAAGGATATTCAATGTTTAGAATTAGCACAGCGAATTGTCGTCTGGGCACCGAAAATTAGATTCCCTAAATCTCTGACTACAGACCACTCACCTTGATTAATAGAGACTATAGGCTTCTTAAAAATGTATTAAGCCATGCGCATCAAATCAGTACTGTCGAACATTCGGGGACCCGATTAACAATCTACGGAAATCCATTTTACACTTGAGTGTAGAACCTGAAACACTTCTCAACGTATACTTGGCCCAGGCATTTGATAGAGTTTCCCACAAATACTTATGGACAGTACTCCATTAATTCGGCTTTCCCCGCAGACTAATAGCAATACTGCAAAGTCTATATCAAGGAGCTACTTCCAGAATACAAGTAAATGGTCACTTAACCCAAGCTTTTCAAATTAAGACGTCTATACGACAAGGATGTCCGCTGTTAACTACTTTATTTGACCTAAGCATCGAACCTTTTATATGACAAGTTACTTGTGACTCACCTTCCAGAAATACAGCTAGGACAGTCAAAGATCAGTGCGCAAGAGTATGCAGATGACGTCACCGTTGTAAGAAGTCACGCATCTCAGACAGAAGCACTGAAAAATATACTCCATACTTATGAACTACACTCTGGTGTCCAGTTAAAATGTACGAACATCGACACTGTTGCCATTTGCCGCCTGGCCACATGTGATAGCATGGATATCCACTGTAGAAAGGACCAAAATACTGGGCATTACCTTTTGCAACAGATAGTGCAGACAGCAATTCATGCATATCAACTGCAAAATTAAAATGTAATACAACAGGTATGGGTTATTAACGTCTTCATGCTCAGTAATTGTGGTACTTCGCTCAAATTCTTCCAGCAACACAGTTATTTTGAAGAAAATGAAGTTGGTCATGGAGTGCTATTTGTTGAAAGGACAATCCTGCAGAATAGGTAGAACACAGCTATACCGGAAAGCCCAGCAAGGTGGACCAGGGCTTGTCTGCATCGAATCCAAATGCACTGCCTTAACACGCAACTTAATTATACGCAAGACATTACCTAACATCAGCTACGAAAAACCAATCTTCAGTTTGATCCTAAGTGTTAGTAACACCTTCCCACAAGCCAGTCGGACAATGGCTCCTCTTTAAGACGGATCACTGTATCGCTTTCATAGACGGACTTCCTTAATACATTCACCTGGCTCGCAAGGTAGAAATAACGACAAGAGAATTTACACATACATTATGACCCAACACACAAGCTCACCTCCTTTACAGGTTAAGTGCTCCTTACGGTAATTTCAATGTTCATTTTCTTCATGTGGTTTTCGTTCGTATTAGCAGTTTTTACCTCTAGATTCACGCTGTTTTCAAATGCACGTGTGCAGTGCTGCTTGGATGAGATTGAAATTGCAACCGTTGCCGAACAGTCAACGCTATCTCTGGAATGTGGATTCCATTAAATACCAGTGAAGAGGTATACATAACCGTCGCTTAATATACATGACATATTATCTACGTTGTCCTAAGAATAAACGGAAAATAATTTCCTTTAGGGATCTACAGAACATCGATATTGAAGCATAAGTCATAAGTGTTCCATAGTAATGTATTTATGAATTAAATCAATAGACGACAAAGTCGAGTTACTAAATTCTCTCATACTAGGAATTTATGATAGGCATGCTCCAGTACGAGTGGTACGAGCACAGTCTAATATATACAGTCGCGAAGCTCTAATAAGAGGAAGGTTCATCCACTTGACACTGGAGCGACACTAGCACCTCTAGCGGCGAGGTAGAGGCAACTTGCTAGCAGACAACAGAGAACGAATTACCACTACAGTCTAAAATGGTCATACCTTCTGAACCATTCATGCAAACAATGTCCTGACAAGGTTATTGCAATCCTTACGAAATAGTGGAGGAGGTCAAACAATTTATTTCGATGAGGAGTTCGAGGATAATATCGAAATATTTATTTAATCTTAAGGAGTTATTTTTCTTTACCGCGGACTATAACATAAAATCGCTTTTAGAGGGCAACCGGTTTGAAATAAGTATATATCATCGCGGACTTTTTTGTAGAGGTTTCTATGCTCTACAATTCGTACGCTTACACTTGGGGTCTATCGTTGACGGTTCAGGCAGCGTAAGCCAAGAAAGCAAGTGACCGACCGACCGACATCGAAACTGCCAAGTTGGTCCAAGAAGGCCAGCGCTCTACCATGGTGGGTCACCAATTATAAACCTGTTGTCTGCTAGCAAGTTGCCTCTACCTCGCCGTTTGGAGCGCTGTAGTCGCCTCGGATGAAAAATGTCATCAAAGCTTCGCGACTGTATATATTAGACTGTGGTACGAGTAAAATGTCTATGACTTGATTGGTTAAGTGAAGAAATCAAGGACGTCATAGCTCAACGTGATTATGCTTTCGAGTACTTCAGAAAACACGAAATTGGCGAGTTCTTCGAAGCGTATAGAACTCTCCGGCTCGTTGGCTGAATGGTCAGCAGTGAGGCCTTCAGTTCATTGGGACCTGTGTTCGATTCCCGACTAGGTCGGGGATTTTAATCACGACTGATGAATTTTTCTGGACTGGGTGTTTATGTTTGTCCCAACACTCTCTTCTTCATAATCACACACTACCAACAACCACAGAAACACGTAATAGTGATTACATCCCTCCACGTAGGGTTGGTGTCAGGAAGGGCACCCAACCGTGAAACAAGGTCAAATCCACATGTCCGACACAGTTACACCCGCGACCCCGCGGGTATGGGAAAAGTATTAGAAGGAGAATAAGAAGAATTAATCAATCAGAAATGCTAAAATATGTCTTGCACACAATCTACTGAACACTGAAAGTTCATCAAAATTGTGACAAAACTTACGGGACCTAGGCATAACTAGAAAAAGAAATAGCGGCAGTATTGGCGCAGCATTATCTCTAGTCATTCTGAATACAAGTTGCAATACTCCCCCTTACAGATATATCCAATTATAAACATGCTATAATTTCCAACCGAATGACACAAAAGCCTAACTGTGAAGAATTTGTAATTGATACAGTTTCCATGAATCAGGTGAAATCGACATTGGGCCAAGATAAGAAAAAATATAACTGCGATGATGGTGTCAATTTTGAAATGCTTTATCTAATCTTGGACCAAATTCTTTCTTTAATAACGCACATTTACAATTACTCGTTGACAACTCACGCATTCCTTTTGCAGTGGGAGCTTGCATCTGTCCATCCCATTCCTAAAGTCACTACTCCTATCACGTTCTCAATATTCATGTATCAGCTCTCTCCACACGGTCTTAAACGGATCATCTATGCTCAAATGAGCGGTTAGACCCCCCAGTCAGGTTTTTCAACTAAATATAGTACTTGTACATCCCTTTTTATTTTATATATTCATTTAGAACAACTTTCCAGAGTCATGGGTTGCCACGAGATAAAGTATACCAAACATTAATTTTTTATTTTATTTTTAAAATTAGATAGTTTTGTTTGTTTGTTTGTTTGATACGGTCCCTTAAGGTCATGCCTATAAAGTTGGTTCCTCAAAATAGATATTGAGCCTTTTAAGGCGATTTTTCGTAAAGACTCCTTATGTATTACGCGGCCAAAATAAGGATGTTGGTGACTTGGCAAGGTCTTTACTTCGACTTCATTCAATCAATAATAGATTCTGTCTGCTGGCTTTTGATCTTTATTCGTTGATCAGAATCCCTTACGCATTTAAGTATAGTTTCACTTTAGGTAATGAGCACGCTTATGTTTAAAAGCGGGTAAACTGTAGCACACATGACCAGCACGCCAATTTTAGTCAGCCTGTACCATTAGGGTGAACTCTAATGTGGCTTCGACAATAAATCAGAAAATGCCTTTTCGAGACTTCTGTCTGTTAACACCCACACTCAAATTCAGCTTTGAATAAATACTTAAGTTAAAAAAATTAATAGTTCCAGTCCCAGAATAATTCTTGTGCAAAAATCTGAGGATTTTCCGTCGTTACGCAGAGGAAATATAACTTATACAGTCATCAAGTTAATGCTACCATTATTTATTATTATTATTATTATTATTATTATTATTATTATTATTATTATTATTATTATTATTATTATTCAGAAATAAAGCTTTTATTTCACTATATAAAGCGACTTCATTGTGTTAATACCATTTGTCTTCTTTTTCAGGTGAGTATCAGCTCATGAAATGCATATCGTCTAATATGTAAGTAGAAAGCATCTTTCATTTTAACTAGTTCGGATAAGGGCTATGTTTAGAGTTTCATCTCTCGGTTGTTTTCTTGGAATGAGGTAGTTGTCCTTACATCACGTTGATAAATGGAACAATAACTTATTTTCTCTGTAATTCTCTTGAATTGCAGCAGTTCCGCACTACTGCACTTATCACTGATTTTCGTTACTGTCCTCTGTGTTTATCTGGTAAACATGTTGGTGTTTCTTTCTATTCCTAATTGTCAGAGAACTTCTACAGCGATAAATTAATACGGGGCAATTAGCGTGATGAACAGCAATATAGGCCCTATTGGAGTGGAAAATAATTACTTTGCGGGTAGTCGCAGCTGCAGACTGTAATGAATGATAGCTTTGTTGTCGATTTCAGTAAGATTCTTAGTTCATTATTTTGTCAAAAGAAGAAGAGAATTAGTAGCAGAGAGTCTCAGTATAAAGCATTGAGTCTTAGTATAAAGCGTTGAATAGACTTAAACTGGTGGATGAAGAAACTACTAGATACAACAGATTAATGGTGAAATGCTAAGTAAATGCTCTTAAAATAAGGTGAACAAAAATTGTTATGAAGTGAAAGAGGAATACTTAAACGAAAACTGTAGAAGTACAGAACATTGTTTTGGGGTAGGGAAAATGGCGGAAAGCTATACAGTTGCAGAATTGAGAAGTGCTCAAATGATATGAACTCAATACGGAATCCTAAGAGGGAAGAAAATAGAATATCATTGAAGGAATATTTGTAAGATAAATGTTGGAATGGATGATTAAGGTATTAAAACATTAAGAAGGGACGATTAAAATGAAGACAATGAGATAGATAATTACTCAAATTTGAGATCGAAATCTGAATATGATGAAAGATGGCATAAATGATGAACTGACTGAGTTGCTATGTTGTATTGGGAAGTGTTGAAGTTTTCACTTAGTTGAATGAACGTGCCATTTGTAAGAAAAATAATGAAAGAAAAGACAAGGAGAGAAAAGGAACAATGAGTGATGTGAATGATGTAAAATTTATGCAAAGTGACACGACTTGTATGTCAGTTTAATAACTACAGTATATAAATCGTGTTTTTGTGTGTGTTTTTATTCTATTTGTTAGTGCCGGGAGTGTCCGAGGACATGTTCGGCTTACCTGGTGCAGATATTTCTGTTTGACACCCATGAGTAACCTGCGCTTCTATAAGTGGAGAGATTATGATAATGACGTTGGATGAGGGTTAAACCCGGTGTCACCGAGCTCGATAGCTGCAGTCGCTTTAGTGCGGCCAGTATCCAGTATTCGGGAGATAGTAGGTTCGAACCCCACTGTCGGCAGCCCTGAAAATGGTTTTCCGTGGTTTCCCATTTTCACACCAGGCAAATGCTGGGGCTGTACCTTAATTAAGGCCACGGCCGCCTCCTTCCCACTCCTAGCCCTTCCCTATCCCATCGTCGCCATAAGACCTATCTGTGTCGGTGCGACGTAAAGCAAAAAAAAAAACAAGAAAACCGGTGTCGGCACATAGCCTATTCTTGTCGAATAACACCAAGAGGTCTGCTCAAGGCGTAACGTCTTCATCCGACAGAAGAATCACCATCCGCAGCGTCATATTCCCTCACTCCATCTGAAGTCCGGCTCCATGGCTAAATGGTTAGCGTGCTGGCCTTTGGTCATAATCATCATTTTATCATCATCATCATCATCACCACCACCACCACCACCACCACCACCACCACCACCACCACGACGCACAGGTCGCCTACGGGCGTCAAATCAAAAGACGTGCACCTGGCGAGCCGAACCCGTTCTGGGATCTTCCGACACTTAAAGCCATACGCCATTTCATACTCCATATGAACACTGCGGATAGATTTCTTATTCAGTTGAGACTTTTGACACGTAATGTAGTGATTAACAATTGTATACTAGCACCTCTCATACCCTGCCAGCTAACCTTGGTGTCAGACTATACAGACTTGAAGCCTTCAGTATGGCTGTGTTTGTGTTGTCCAAAGATGACATATAATCACCAGGTTTTTGTAAAACTATTTTTTGAGAGTAGGACGTTACGTCTTAAATGTTTGAATATTTTCCCAAAAACAGCTCTTAACCGTACGTTACAATACAGTGACCAGTTATGAACAGTTGATCCAAAAAAGTTATTTTAAATATGTATCTATAAAAGTGTTCATTTCTGTTCGGTACACCAAATCCGCATAGCCAACACTCGAGAGCTAGATATTTTTTTCTGTTAACACCCACAATCAAATTCAGTTTTGAATAAATACTTAAGTAAAAAAATGAATAGTTCCAGCCCAGAATAATTATTTTGCAAAAATCTGATGATTTTCCGTCGTTACGCAGCGGAAATATGACTTATACAGTCATCAAGTTAACACTAAACTGTTACAGTGAGACTGACAATGAGTTAAGATAAAATATAGATATTATTTAATTTGGGGTTCGAACCCCATTGTCTGCAGCCCTGAAAATTTTCCGCTTTTTCTCCGGGTGAGTACCAGGGCTGTACCTTACTTTAATTAAGGCCACGTCCATGACCTTCCCAATTATAGCAGTTTCTATTCCAGCGTCGCCGAAAACCTGTATGTGTTACTGGGACGATAAATCAGAAAATTAAAAAGAAGAAATGGGTCTCGGCCCATAGGTGACCACGGTTTGTCCGTGGTCCAACAGCTCTGCACTCTGACCGACCAACCGAGCAGAGGAGGGGTGGCCACGGCTCTACCGTGGCTCTACGCCTCTGCTTTCGGGAGACAGGATAGGGCCGGACCTCATGGCTGGCCCCAACCGTCGGCTGTCCTGAGAATGTTTTTCCGTGGTTTTCTATTCTCCTTCACTAAGGCGAATGCCGGGCCAGCTCCTTGTATAGGCCACGTCCGCCAACCCCTCACCTTCTCCGAGCATCTGCTTCACCGTAACAAATCTCCCGGCCTGAGAGACGGCGTCACCGTCTAAGAGGCCCGCCTCCCCCTTCAGGGGAGGAATGAAAACATTTAAGTAGTAGATCCATAGATTTCAAAGTACAATTTCGAGCTACAACTGCACTCGATATAGTTTTTAAGGAAATACTACAATACATGATTTGAGTCCTTTCGAATGCGGCTTAAATCTGGAAATATTGATAAGATAATAGTCCATTCATAATTTCCAATTACTTTATAGATAGTAATTTCGACTGTCAAAGACAGGCGTAATTACCGTACTAGTTACACCATAATTTACAACAGATACAATGATTACGTTGGAATCGGGCAGCAGAAATAACAATATTTAAAATATTTAAATTGCATCTGCAAATGATGTCATACTTACAAATAAAATGGAATAAGCAGAGTAGTACATTGTCAATGTAATAGCTGTAATGGGTTAACATCATAGGCCTGCCAGTAAAGAAAGTTTTATAAGACAGTTCTTTAAAATACCGCATTGGTAGTTTGATATAAACGATAAGTCGTATGCAGTCAATTTTTGGGTCATATTTTGTTATTCTTTACTCTCTGTAAAAATATCAATGCGTTTAACCACTGTCTTTCTTGTTGAACCAGTTTTATGATTTAGTTCTCTTGATAATGGAAGGTGTTTAGTTACTTTTCTTTGAAGACTCAGCATTATTCTTCTTGTTTGCGTGTAATAATATTGCGTGAGGATTGTAATTTGATGAGTCTTGGCATGGCAGGAAAAGCTATGCATCATATCAACAGTTTCTAATTCCGTTGAACTTGTTTCCTTCCTCCCTTATTCACGCCCGTCAGCTCCCGTCACAGCGAGTTTGACAGGGCGGTGATGTTAACAGAAATTGACTTAAACAAACCCGGCGCGCGCTGCGGTGAAGTGCATGAGGGGTCGTGTGTTGCCTTCACGAGCTTAACTAATTAACGAATAGGCTTACCAAATAGTCATCTTATTATGGAATGAAGAGACTTACAAAAAAGCTGCCTCCACTGCACTAATTACGAATAGGCTTAACAAATCTTACAGAGGGAAATAACTTGGACGACGCAATCGTTGACTATTTCATGTAACAGTTGTACGCCAGGCTGAGTGGCTCAGGCGTTAGAAGTGACGGCCTTCTGAGCCCAAGCTGGCAGGTTTGTTCCCAGAACAGGCCGGTGGTATTTGAAGGTGCTTAAATATGCCAGACTCGTGTAGACAGATTTACCAGTACGTAAATGAACTCCTGAGGGACAAGTTCCAGCAGCTCGGCGCCATCGAAGATTAAAAATATAGTTACTGTTGTATCATAATGAAAATCTGAACTCTGATTGGTGGAGAACCTGTATCATAATGAAACGTGAAATATAATGAGCCTCACTAAAATTCAGTTTTCTGGCCTGTAATGCTTATATTTCGGCATCGTCGAGCATAAAATTATAAAAACGTTCACGTATAAAATAATTCTGTTTATACCCTTTTAATACTTGAAAGTTAGAACTTACTTTAATGAAGTGCTCAGCAGTGCATCCTCTCTCCTTACTAGTCCAACAAAGAGTGCATGGAGGTGCAATGCTCTGCCATTGATGTGAAGCCAGCTGGCTTAGTTTGCCGATAAATTTCCGTTACGTCCTGCTGCGGTGATGTCATCGCAAACGCATAACTATATTGTAGCTATTTTATTTTATTATTGTAATTATTATAGGTTAAATGGTTTTTTAAATTATTATATATATTTTTTTGCTAGTTGCTTTACGTCGCACCGACACAGATAGGTCTTATGGCGACGATGGGACAGGGACGGGCTAGGAATGGGAAGGAAGCAGCCGTGGCCTTAATTGAGGTACAGCCCCAGCATTTGCCTGGTGTGAAAATGGGAAACCACGGAAAACCATTTTCAGGGCTGCCGACAGTGGGGTTCGAACCTACTATCTCACGAATACTGGATACTGGCCGCACTTAAGCGACTGCAGCTATCAAGCTCGGTTTAAATTATTTAGCGTTCTTAATGCATTTGGTGAGATGGCTAGTTTACCAGTAACTTTCCGTTACAATATTTCTGGTGATGTCAACGCCTTTTGCGAAAATGTATTTGTAGTTTTATTATTATCGTATTTTAAATCATTTTGGTGATTATTTCGGATTTTGCTAATGAGCATTAGTGAATTACCAGAGTATATTAATAATGGTGTATGAATTGATATACGTTAATCATATGGGATTTAATTTAGGGGGATTTACGGTAATTTAGGAGATTACATAGCGGAGAAAATTTTAGGTGTATGTGTGTGTGCGCGTGCGCGTGCGTACGTTGAGGTTATTCTGGTTGGTTCTTTTGCAATGTATATTCCTATTACCTGTTTTATATATAATGACTAGCAAGATACCCGTGCTTCGCTACAGTTCTTAAATGAAAGTTATTATTCAAAGTTTTACATTTTGGCGAGTCCACTGTCAGCCGAGCCTGTAAAATACGCCCTCAGTTCGTACGTCAAACAGTTTTTGGGGAATGATTATTTATTTTCTGATCTAACGCTCATGTGAACCCCATACGGAAGAATTTGAATGTTTTAAATCCTATCTTATTTAACTTCTAGGATGTAAAAGCGACCAACCTGCGACATTTTACGTCGAACAGTAATGAAAGAATGAATAATTTTTAAAGGGATGAATGTTTTTAAATACTTATTGACATCTAGGATATAGAAAACCACCCTTCATTAAAAACGTTCGTGCCTGAAACGGTTTCAGAAAAATGGATATTGTGTTTTTGAGAGTACACCACCATCTAAACCACTTAGGGGAGACATATTAAGTATACTTTATTTTACACTTAGGGCATAAAAGAAGACCCTTCTCGTAAAATTACAACTTTGTACGCCAAATGGTTTTGGAGGGATGAATAATTTCGTTTACGGAGCTAACCTCATTAAACACACTAGGGGTGAAACGTTAAAAAATATAGCCTATTGCACACCTAGGATTTAACATTTATACCGCTATTTGGAATTTTGTCTTCATAAGTTAAACTGTTTTGGAGGAATGAATGAATATATTTGTTTTCAGATCTTAACCCCCATTTAACTCTCTGAGCGGTTAAATTTGTTTCAAATCTTCTGTTATTTAACACCTAGGATATCATTCGTTAATTTCATAATTCAAACAGTTTCACATATATGCTTATTTTTGTCATCATTCCTCATCCCCAGCCAAAACCCCTTTAAGGGTCTATTGTTTTAAGTATTCTTATTTGTATCTTCATAAAAATAATTCAACTAACCTTTACACCACCCTTAAATTAATTCCCCCTCCCCCTCCCCCATCCCCGCCACAAAATACATGTGTCTTTTTTAAGGAGATTTTCTTGTCCGTAACATCCTTCGTTTTTGAGATATGAGCATCTTCAAATAAAGAATTCAACTCATTTTTCAATTCATTTATCCCCCTCCCTTTAACTGGATTTTCCGAGAACAAAAGAATATACTTTTAAAGGAGATTCCAAATACAAATTTTCATGTCTGTAACATCTTCAGTTTTTGAGATATAAGTATCCTCGTAACAATAATTCAACCCTTTTTTCAGTCCTTTTTACAATCCGCACCCCGTAAGTGATTTTTCTGAAACAAAAACATACGTATTAATTTACTTTAAAAAATTAAAATATGTACCAGTTTTCACGTATGTAATATGTTAAGTTTTTGAGATGTACTGTAGATATGATCATTTTAAAAATTCTCCCCCGTTAACGCTTCACCTTAAGTGGATTTTCAGAAAACAAATTATACGTGTTCCTTTACATTTACAGGAGATTCCAAATACCAATTTTCACGACTGTAACATCTTCAGCATTTGATATGTAAGTATGAGGATTTTCAGAAAACAAATTACGGGTATTCCTTTACTTTTATAGAGGAGTTTCCAAGTACCAGTTTTCACGTCTGTAACATGTTACGTTTTTTGAGATATACGCATTTTAAAAATTCACCCTCCTTTGTCACTGCTGTTTCAATACATTCTTCACTTCTTTTCACCCATCCCACCCCCTTAAGTGGATTTTCCGAAAACAAAAATACATGTTTATTTTTAAAGAAGACTCTAAACACAAATTTTCATGTCAGTTTTTCTGTCAGTTTTTGAGATATATGCATCCTCATAAAAATAATTCAACCCTTTTCAGTCCGTTTTACAACCCCCTTAAGTGAATTTTCCGAAAACAAAAAATACGTGTTTCTTTATTTTTAAAGGAGATTCCAAATACCAATTTTTACGTCTGTAATATCTTCATTTTTAGAGATACCAGTATCCTAATAAAAAATTCAATCCCTCTTTTCAGTCATTTTTTTCAAAAAATACGTGTTACTTTATTTTAAAAAGTTATTACAAATACTAATTTTCACGTCTGTAATATGCTAATTTTTGAGATATAATCTCATTTTAAAAATTCACCCCCTTTAACACATCCCCTTAAGTGGATTTTCAGAAAACAAATTACGCGTGTTCCTTTACTTTTATAGAGGAGTTTCCAAATACCAATTTTCACGTCTGTAACATGTTACGTTTGTTGAGATATACGCATTTTAAAAATTCACCCTCCTTTGTCACTCCTGTTTACCCCTTCTTAAGTAGATTTTCCAATAACAAAAAATCCGTGTTTCTTTAAAGGAGATTCCAAGTACCAATTTTCATGACTGTAACATCTTCAGTTTTGAGATTTAAGTATCCACATAAAAAATATTCAACCCTTTTTTTCACATTTTTACCCCTCCCCCCAAGTGGATTTGCCGAAAACAAAAAAACGTGTTTCCGTATTTTTAAAGGAGATTCCAAACACCAATTTTCACGTATTTAAACTTTGAGATATAGATACACCCATTTTAAAAATCCACCCCCTTTTCACCCTCTTAGCGACGGAATATCCAAAACTCCTCTCTTAGTGAGGACCTATATTGTAGTATAAACGTATCCTCAAAATTTAATTTCCTTATGTCTAGTAGTTTTGGTTTGGCGATGATGAATCAGTCAGTCAGTCAGTCAGTCAGTCAGTCAGTCAGTCAGTCAGTCAGTCAGTCAGTCAGTCAGTCAGTCAGTCAGGACATGTAATTTTATATAGATAGATAGATACATACATAGATAGATAGATAGATAGATAGATAGATAGATAGATAGATAGATAGACAGATAATTCCTTGTGGCTATTGCTGCTAGCCGGGTGCAGCCCTTGTTGGGCAGACCCTCGGACGAAGGTGGGCGGCATCGGCTGTGTATAGGAAACTATGATTATTTTCGTGGAGGATAGTGTTATGTTTGGTGTATGAGGTACAGGGATATTGGTGACAATACAAACAAAGTCCCCAGCCAAGGGAATTAATCATTTAAGATTTAAATCCCTAACCAGGCCGGGAACCGGATCCGTGGCCATCTGAACCGAAGGCCGCACACACCAGTACTCCTGCTATTCTTAAATCTCTGGCATCACCGGGAGTTGAACTCGGGCCTCCGAAGTAGGCAGCTGATAGCGCTAACCGTCACGCTACGAAAGCAGGTGTTATGATAATTTAAGGGTATTATAATTTCTGTTAAAACGAATCAGCATCTTCTTCTTCTGCCGCTTTTCCCCCCACGTCTATGGGGACGCTGGTGCGAACTGTGTCGCACTTTAGATTTAGTCTTGTGTTAGGGCCGGATGCCCTGCCTGACGCCAACCCTATACGGAGGAATATAATCTCCATTGCGTGTTTTTGTTGTTGTTGGTAGTGTAGAGTGTTGGGATAAATGTAAAAACTCAGTCCCCGAGCCAGAAGAATTAATCAAACGCGATTAAAATCCCTGATCCGAATGACTTAGCGCTGACTACTCAGTCAAGGAGTCGGACTGTCGATTACAATAAATAACTAGGCCTATAATATATTGACTAAACGATAAACATACTGTAACTTCTTTCATGTCGTTAAACTAATATATTGTTAAGCTAGGAGTTCGCGCAGCCTAGATCTTCGTGAATGGGGTTCGTGAATTCAGAAAGTTTGACCATCGTTAGTGTACAGGATGAGCCAAGAGTATGTCTGCATGATTCTGTTTTGTCATTGTAGTGTATTGATGATTGGCATTTGGAAAGCAGCTTTTCAGAGAAAATGTGACGTGACTGATTTACCTCATTGACCAAGATGACTGTCCTTACCGTAGCATGAGCAGTTGCATAACATATCGATCAGGAGGTATGAGACTGACGGGACGTGATTGCATTGTTTCACGTGGTTGCTGTCGATCCAGGGAAAGTGGATAAAATGGCTGCTTACAACGGAAGGAATGCAGAAATCGAAATATCCTGGAAGAATTTTGCTACCATAACAATATGCAATTACTGTGACTGACTTTAAACTTACTTGGGAAACAACATTAGCGCTGAATCTCGACAACTTCTGAATATGGCTGCATCATGTGATATGCTATATTAATGACTCTTCATACGCATCATACATACACATCTCGCACGACACTTGTTTCAATGATAATAACACCAACAAAGTACTATTATACGGACATATGTCGGCACCAGAATTTCCAGCTCATGACATAATTTACCTAACCTACTCTTCAAAAAGAGCAGGACGACCAAACCAAGGACTATCACATACAGAGACCTCTCGAAGATAGACAGTAATTTAGTTATCGAAGACGCACTCGGTGTCTCATGGTACCGCATATTGATAGCCGACATTATCGACGATAAGCTAGGTAAACTAAATAACTCGATTGGATTCTATGACCGACATGCTCCGCTAAAAACGAGCGAAACAAGCTCCTGCTCTGTGGTTTAACCTGGAACTGAAGTGCTAGTGGCACGGAGAGATACAGTTCAGAGACAGTTTAAACGATAACCGGCCCAACAGTATTTTGACAACTATAAACGGCTCTAAAATAGAACATTCCAAGCGGTACGCAATGCTTAAATCAGACATGTACTGTACACACATGCACCTGCCATGGCATGGAAGGAGCTAAGGAGCATGACAATAGCCAAGGACAGAAATTACCCAGCTACCGAAGTACCTCCGGACTCACAAAATAAATACTCTACCACTGTACCAAACACGACTGACAAAGCTACAAAGAGCAGGTGCTAACAACTACAACACTCACACCCCCTACGGATAAAAATTCTGCTTGTATCATGGCATTACTCCATCGCTAGTCAGATCCACAGGATCAAATCGAAGTCCAAATGGGTCGACAGTATAGAAAACGAACTAATTAAGCGAATAATTGACGTTATCCCAACCATAACTCATATATTTAATTATTCCCTAATGACTGGCACATTATCCATCGTTACGGAAAGCTGCCATTGTCGTCCCACTCCCAAAAGTGCATATTCCCGAAGAGGTAAGTGACTGCCGTCCAGTAGGCATACCTACTATCAGTTGTATACGTTGTACACCAGCATTTTTAAGCTATCTCCAAAAGCACAATATCCGTGACGAATACCAGCCTGGCTCGCCAGAATCACAGCACAACAACGGCACTAGTTAAGGTTATAGATGACGCACGGAAGGCTAAACAGAAGACAAGTGACAACTTTAGCTCTTATTACTTCAATAAAGCTGGTGACACATACATACCATTTTCTACTTTCTAAATTGTACAAGCTCGATCTCTCAACGAGCAGTCTCCTGTGGATGGACTCTTATCTTCGCGAACGTCAGCAGAAATGTAATTCTAATGAATATTCATCCTGGCGAATTGTAGAGACTGGGGCCACAGGGGTCTCTTTTAGGACCTCTTCTCTTTCCTATTAATATAAACGATATCACTTCATCAATTCACAGCTGCAGACACCACTTATACGCGGACGATATACAATTATACGTACATTGTGAAAAGGAAGGACTGACTGAAGCAATAGAGACTTTAAACAAAGATGTAAAAGAAATCTGTTTGGATAGACCTGCTTGTGGACTTCGACTAAACGACACAAAATCTCAAGCAATCGTAATTTCACACCCGAAATTTTTCTCCAAAATCAGTATTAATGTCTACCTTCCAAACTTATACATGTGTTAGTCACCAATTGAATACTTTGAATAGGTCAAAGATCTAGAGATAATCCTAGATAAAAATCTTTCTTGGGCGCAACCCATCACGAGTATTTCCTGAAACGTATTTTCAACTCTAAACTCATACGCAGATTTCGGATTTTTGTTTTCTTTGGCAAAGAGCGGCTCGTCTGTATGTTAGTGTTACCTCATTTTGGCTATTGTGACGTAGTTTGCAATAACCTGACTCATATTCTTGTTGATAAGTTACAACGTGCTCAGAACGCTTGTATGCGCTACACAAGTGACCTTCGGAAATATAACCGTGTCATCTCGGCCTACAACGAACTTGGCTGGTTAAGACTAAAACAACGCCGTAACCTTCATGCCCTATGCCTTCTTCACCGAATTCTCGAGATATCCTTTCCATCATACACTCATTCTCAGTGTAACTGGTTGTCATCCTACCACAATTTTGGAACGTGGTCAAAAACAAACACACTTATATCAATACCACCTTATCATACAATACGGTACACAAAATCTTTTGCGGTTTCTATAGCATGACTGTGGAATAAGCTACCTAACTCTGTTAGAGAAGCCTCCCCTACTAGTTTCAAGAAAAGTGCCAACAATTTCCTAAATTGTAAATTGTTAACCGTAACGACTATTGATTATTTGTAGCTACTATGTAGTAACGATTCAATTGTATACATTAATACTTTTATAGATTTTTTTTTACTGCTTCGTGATGATCATTTTTTTTATCATCATCGTCCATCACTTCATTACTATCTGTCATGATCTTAAGGAAATGCACAGCACAAATTTGCCTTGTAAACGTTTAATGCAAAAATATATTGAAATATAAGGCAGGAAATATATATATACACACACGCAAGTAACAAAAGAACGAAGAAAAGCAAAGAATATACACAAAAAAGAAAGCATCTTGGAGTGGCACACGGCCTAAACAGAGTTATGCCACTATCATTATCTGTATTGGTATTCCGTGAAGTTAATAGTTGTAAGTAACTGTTATTCCTGATTATTAGTATGTATACATTGTAACTCATAGTAAGGTTAGATGAAATCTTGCCAGAAAAAATAAATCCAACCTAATCTAATCTACAATAATCTAACTCAATATGTAGAACCCATACAGCTGCAACTGCAATGATTTGCTGGAGCGCGTCAACAGCCCATAGAGATGTTACGGGGTACCACATCTGTCTCAGAATGTTCCACTCACAGTTAGAAAGTAGTAAGTGGCCATCTATATAACAATGGAGATGAAAGAGTTTCTTTATTTACCTTTTTCTTCCACGATGTGGTGGTTTTATTTCTCTTTTACGATTGGCTTAACGTCGCACCGACACAGATACTGAATTTCCTAATTTGAAGAAAGAATAAAGCATCTTGGAGTGGCACACGGCCTAAACAGAGTTATGCCACTATCATTATCTGTATTGGTATTCCGTGAAGTTAATAGTTGTAAGTAACTGTTATTCCTGATTATTAGTATGTTTACATTGTAACTCATAGTAAGGTTAGATGAAATCTTGCCAGAAAAAATAAATCCAACCTACGGCGATGATGGGACAGGAAAGACCCAGGAGTGGGAAGGAAGCGACCGTGTACTTCATTAAGGTACAGCCCTAGCATTTG
This sequence comes from Anabrus simplex, assembly GCF_040414725.1. Taxonomy (NCBI): domain Eukaryota; kingdom Metazoa; phylum Arthropoda; class Insecta; order Orthoptera; family Tettigoniidae; genus Anabrus; species Anabrus simplex. The sequence continues at coordinate 1,279,577,843 of NC_090265.1, read as the reverse complement.
CCTGGTGTGAAAATAGGAAACCATGGAAACCCATCTTCAGGGCTACCGACAGTGGGGCTCGAACCCACTGTCTCCCGGATGCAAGCTCACAGCTGCGTACCCCTAACCGCACGGCCAACTCGCCGGGTGGATGTGGTTGTTTGATTGCATTCCGTGATTTTTTTCAGGCTTGAAAGTAATAAATCCATTTCTCATCACACATTATGATAGATGAGTAGTCGTTGCACTCAGCCATGTAACGATGAAGCAATTACATTGAAATAACTGTTCTCGGTTGTTTATATATTTTGACTAGGCATCGGAGAACCGCAGGCCTAAGGTCTAAGGTGCTGCGAACCTGTATGTTACTCGGAGGTTCCGGGTTCGATTCCTGGCCAGGTCAGGAATTTTTACTTGGATCTGAGAACAATGACGACCTGTCCGACGGTGAGATAACGACCCTGGCGTAGAAAGCCAAGAACAACGGCCGAGAGGATTCACCGCGCCGACCACACGTCACCTCGTCATTTGCAGGCCTTCGGGCTGAGCAGCGGTCACTTGGTAGGCCATGGTCCATCAGGATTGTAGTGCCATGGTGTTTGTTTGTTATCGCTAGTGACAATGTGGTGAGATAGTTCGGATTAATTTTCGAGAAAATTCATTTCTCACTGTGTATGGATCGTTATTTGAAAGAACTTTGTGGTACATATTAGGTGTCAGCCCGGCAAATTTCTATTTCTGTGTGTTCTTCTCGAAGACGCTACTTACGTTTGACTACAACATTGACTACTGTAAAAAATGAAAATCCACAGCCTGTTTCCGGTCATTCGATAGGATCAGGAATGGAATCAATGAAGCCCCATCTAGCGGCGAGGATAGGAAATGTGCGGGCTGCCGAAGCCTGTCGCACTCCTCTGGGGCAATTGTAATGGATGACAAATGAAATGTTAATGGAGAGTGTTGCTGGAATGAAATATGACAGGAAAAACTGGAGTACCCGGAGAAAAACCTGTCCTGCTTCCGCTTTGTCCAGCACAAATCTCACATGGAGTGACCGGGAATTGAACCACGGTATCTAGCGGTGAGAGGCCGGCGCGCTGCTGCCTGAGCCACGGAGGCTTCATGACTACTGTGGCGTGAATTAATAAGCAAATAAAAGTAATAACAAATAAAGAAACTACCTGGTCAATGAAACTCCTGGATGTGGGAAAGGTAAAGGTTTATGTTGTTCGTAACCTCAGCACTATCTTGAATAGAATGGCAAATTATGCTGTATGTCCACCCGTCTCTGTTCCTAGTAATTACACCGACACTAATTTATTCTGTAGGCTGAGTAAATACTAATGCGGATTCCTAGCTCATGACTTCTGCGGAATGAAGTGATGAGGCCAGAGGGGAATAGTGACAATGTTGGATTACAAGTTCTAGTTTGTGTATGTTTTTTCATGAAAATCTTCGGCGAGTAGAATGATATTTTTAATTGAATGGCAATGTAGTAGTAGTAGTAGTAGTAGTAGTAGTAGTAGTAGTAGTAGTAGTAGTAGTAGTAGTAGTAGTAGTAGTAGAACTGTCACTTGTTTCTCACTTCGGACTGTTAAACAGTTCCTTGCTACAATTACGTGCATTTCTCTCAGGGGTCTCAATATCAGTATCCAATAGTGGGGTCATGGACCTCTCAAGAATTGAAGTATTTTATTTACACATTTTCTTTCGACTTCCTGAGGGAAATTGATCATATCTTTCTCAGTGTGAGTGAATGAGTGAAAAGGAGAATGCGGACCATTGATCCGAAGGTAGTTTGAATCCTCTACTTGGAAGTTTTTCTTTAAGTGGTGCTCCAACCGAGAGGAAGGGTAGAGAAGAAGGACCATATGCTCATTAAATTACAATATTGATTGTTATAAGTAGCATTCTCTAGTCACAATGAAATGTATGGAACAGTTATTTAAGTATTCGTAAAGTCAAGTGGGATGAACAGCCTGAGATGCATATCAGGTAGGACCTGAATAAGGGAAACTAAAGATATCCTAACTGGCTAATAATTGTTGCCCTTCCATTACATGGATGAAATACAATTCAAGCATTTCTGGTTCTTCTAATTCCTTGATCTTTCCGAATAAAGAGGGTTTTTTTAGACCGCTGGACTGTTTTTTGAGCATTGGCTGTTAAAAGAGACGGCACGAATCCGGCAGATCCGACAGATTGCACTTTCCTTCATTAGATAACTCTAATCTCTTTGCCCAGTGGTTAATGGTGCTGATACCTAGAACCGTGTTTCCATTGATGTTTGTTAAGTGCCTCGGACGGCTTGTGGCGGATTCCCTTCCTCTACAAGAAACTCAATTACTGCGTTCTGTGTCGAAAACTGCGAGTTGAGTGACACAAGCAGTTAGTCATTGGCCTTCTGTTCCCAATATAGTGGGTTCAATCCCAGGAAGGCATTTGAGGGTATTTCAAATTTGACGACTTCCGACACGTTAAAGAACTCCTGCTAGACGAAATTCTGACACCTTAGCTGCTTTTAAGACCTCAGGAATTTAGAATGAACGTTTATCAAATAACGTCACTATTTTGCTAGACCACATAATAATAACTTACATACATTATCGTTATGGACTGTTATGCATTTCAGCGTTCGGTCTGCAAGCCTCTGTGAATTTACTATACGTCGCCACAATCCTCGATTTGCAACTAGTGTTGTGCCATTTATATACCTCGTATCTTTAAATCGTTAGAAACCGAGTCTAACCATCGTCGTCTTGGTCTACCTCTACTTCTCTTACCCTCCATAACAAAGTCCATTATTCTCCTAGGTAACCTATCCTCCTCAATTCGCCTCACATGACCCCACCACCGAAGCCGGTTTATGCGTACAGCTTCATCCATCGAGTTCATTCCTAAATTAGCCTTTATCTCCTCATTCCGAGTACCCTCCTGCCATTGTCCCCACCTGTTTGTACCAGCAATCATTCTTGCTACTTTCATGTCTGTTACTTCTAACTTATGAATAAGATATCCTGAGTTCACCCAGCTTTCGCTCCCGTAAAGCAAAGTTGGTCTGAGAACAGACCGATGTAAAGATAGTTTCGTCTGGGAGCTGACTTCCTTCTTACAGAATACTGTTGATCGCAACTGCGAGCTCACTGCATTAGCTTTACGACACCTTGATTCCATTTCACTTACTATATTACCATCCTGGGAGAACACACAACATAAATACTTGAAAATATCGACCTGTTTTAGCTTTGTATCAGCAATCTGACATTCAATTCTGTTGAATTTCTTACCTATGGACATCAATTTAGTCTTTGAGAGGCTAATTTTCATACTGTACTCATTGTACCTATTTTCAAGTTCCAAGATATTAGACTGCAGGCTTTCGGCACAATCTGCCATTAAGACCAAGTCGTCAGCATAGGCCAAACTACTTACTACATTTCCACCTAACCGAATTCCTCCCTGCCATTTTATACCCTTCAGCAGATGATCCATGTAAACTACGAAAAACAAAGGTGAAAGATTACAGCCTTGTCTAACCCCTGTAAGTACCCTGAACCAAGAACTCATTCTACCATCAATTCTCACTGCAGCCCAGTTGTCAACATAAATGCCTTTGATTAATTTTAATAATCTACCTTTAATTCCATAGTCCCCCTGTATAGCGAACATCTTTTCCCTCGGTACCCTGTCATATGCTTTCTCTAGATCTACGAAACATAAACACAACTGCCTATTCCTCTCGTAGCATTTTTCAATTACCTGGCGCATACTGAAAATCTGATCCTGACAGCCTCTATGTGGTATACATCCAACTTCCTCTGAACAACTGATCGCACCCTCCTTCCAAGATACATTGCCTGGTATACTAATCAATGAGATACCTCGATAGTTGTTGCAATCCTTCCTGTTCCCTTCCTTATAGATAGGTGCAATTACTGCTTTTGTCTAATCTTAAGGTACGTTACCAACAGTCCACTCTAATTTTACTACTCTATGCAGCCATTTCATCCCTGCCTTCCCACTATACTTCACCATTTCAGGTCTAATTTCATCTATTCCTGCTGCCTTATGACAATGGAGTTTATTTACCATCCTTTCCACTTCCTCAAACATAATTTCACCAACATCATTTTCCTCCTCCCCATGAGCTTGGCTGTTTGCAACACACCAGGATGATTTCCTTTTACATTGAGAAGATGTTCAAAATATTCCCTCCACCTCTCCAGTGATTCCCTGGGATCTATTATGAGTTCACCTGAATTACTCAAAACACTGTTCATTTCCTTTTTCCCTCCCTTCCTAAGATTCTTTATTACTGTCCAGAAAGTTTTCCCTGCTGCTTGACCTAGCCTTTCCAGGTTATTACCAAAATCTTCCCACGACTTCTTTTTGTATTCAACAACAATGTTTCGCTCTGTTTCTTTCATTTATGTACAAATTCCTGTCTGCCTCTGCCCTTGTTTGGAGCCATTTCTGATAAGCCTTCTTTTTACGTTTACAAGTTGCTCTCACTTCATCATTCCACCAAGATGTTCGCCTTTTCCCATCTTTACACACAGTTATTCCTAGGCATTCCCTTGCTGTTTCTACTACAGCATCCCTCTATGCCATCCATTCACTTTTTATATCCCGAACCTGCTTACTGTCTACTGTTCGAAACTTCTCACTAATCATATCCATGTACTTCTGTCTAATTTCCTCGTCCTGGAGATTTTCTACCCTTACTCGTTTGCAGACAGATTTCACTTTCTCTACCCTAGGCCTAGAGATACTTAGTTCACTACAGATCAGATAGTGGTCTGTATCATCGAAAAATCCCCGGAAAACTCGTACATTCCTAACAGATTTCCTGAATATAAGATATAGTCTATTATGGATCTGGTACCCCTAGCCTCCCTTGTGTAGCGGTGAATAGCCTTCTGCTTGAAGAATGTATTCGTAACTGCTAAACCCATACTAGCACAGAAGTCCAGCAAACGCTTCCCATTCCCATTAGCTTCCATATCGTCCCCACATTTACCAATCACCCTTTCGTATCCTTCAGTTCTGTTCCCAACTCTCGCATTGAAATCTCCCATTAGTACTATTCGATCCTTGCTGTTGACCCTGACCACGATGTCACTCAATGCTTCATAAAAGTTGTCAACTTCATCCTCATCTGCACCCTCACATGGTGAATACACGGAGACAATTCTAGTCCTAATTCCTCCAACTGACAAATCTACCCACATCATTCGCTCATTTACGTGCCTAACAGAAACTATGTTGCGTGGAATGGTATTCCTGATAGTCCTATCCCATTACTTGCCCTTCTCTTTTTAACACCCGTCAAGTACACTTTATAATCTCCTTTTCCTCGTTATCTCCCCTTTCCCGAATATCACTTGCTCCTAGTACATCCAGATGCATCCTCTTTGCTGACTCAGCCTGCTCTACTTTCTTTCTTCCATAAGCCCCATTAATATTGAATGCTCCCCATCGAATTCCATTTCGTTCGCCAAGTTGTTCCCAAGGAGTCCCTCACCTGTCAAATGGGAGTGGGACTCCGTTACTCCCATAAGCCCGAGGCATGCTTAAAATGTTCTGAGCTCGGTAAATTCATGAAGCAGGATGCTACCCTACTTGCACATAGTTCAAGTGAGGATCTCTCCTCTAACGGTTTATGGACCACCGGTGAATTGTACAGTCCTAGCCGCCTGAGCACAAGGAGGGCCATGACTCAGAATATGTCCGAGATGCCCACTCCCACTCCATAGTAACTGGTATCCCGACTCTCGGGACCACTTACTAGGCCACTCAGCCGTTGCCCATGGTTCACGAACTAGGACGTGACTGCAGTAACTCACACCATGAACCATTAATAATAATAATAATAATAATAATAATAATAATAATAATAATAATAATAATACGAGGAGATATTTCTCCTGCAGCATCTCATTTACCTTCAACCGCCGCTTTTCAGGTGAACACAAGAACAGACTAGCACCAGTGAAGAAGGTGACGCTTCCAAGATTAGAGTTGCTCGCCGCACTTATGGGCACACGCCTCTTGCGCTATTTCTGTGAGGAAACAGGTTTCGACCTCAGCAGGGCCACTCTGCTGAGCGTCTCTACAGTGACGCTGGGATCGATAAAAAACGACCCAAACAAATGGAAGACATTCGTTGCCAATTGGATAACAGAGATAATTAGTCACATAATTCCCAGCCTGTGGCGACAATGTCCCAGAGACCAAAACCCTGCATATTATCTCACGCGAGGGATAGGCGCAGACCAGAAGGTCAGGTTATTGAGTTCATTGAACTCTTCAGTAGAGAGGGGGGGGGGGGGGGAGAAGGAATTACATAATATTATCGTAGTGCTTCATTTATGAAAAGCGAATTACACTATTATGCCCTGAATTGTTGTCATCTTTCCCGAATAATTTTACTCTGTACAGGTTATTAATACGTAAGTTTAATGGTATTCGTCATTAGCTTCCGCTGCTGATTTAATGTCGCACTAAGAAATGCAGTCTTTCGAAGACTGTGATATGAGAGGGGGCTAGGAGTCGGAAAGTAGTGGACGTACAATGGTGTACAGTCCTGGCATTTGCCTGGTGTAAAACTGGCACACCACAGAAAACCATTTTTAGAGTTGCCGACAGGGGGGTACCATTTCCCCAGTGCAGATTTTTTTTTTTTTACAACTTGCTTTACGTCGCACCAGCACAGATAGGTCTTATGGTGACGATGGGATAGGAAAGGGCTAGGAGTGGGAAGGAATCGGCCGTGGCCTTAATTAAGGTAGAGCCCCAGCATTTGCCAGGTGTAAAAATGGGAAACGGCGGAAAACCATTTTCAGGGCTACCGACAGTGGGGCTCGAACCCGCTATCTCCCGAATGCAAGTTCATAGCTGCGCGCTCCTAACCGCACGGCCAACTCGCCCGGTGCCAAGTGCAGACTCAAGAGTTTCATGCACCGTACCGTATAGCAAACTCAGTAAGTGCATTCTCCATTTTAATATCGATGAAGAAACACAACGAAAGTACCTATTCAGTGATTAATCATTGACTACTTGCATGAGATAATTTAAAATATAGGCGATGTAAATCTCACTACAGTGATATTTCGTCGAAAATTTGATACTGAGTTTAGTGGTACGCCGTCCAGTATACAACCATGTGTATATAAAATATTGTTAATATATATACAGTCTGTTTGCACAAATAGTAGATACTTTCGCCTTGTTCAGTCGTGTGGATAACGTGCTTTTTTTTTTTTTCCTGGCGCGCACTCTGAATGCATTCCATGATGAAGTTTTTACCTCTAACATTCACTCTCATCTGCATATCTCGTGTTTTCTTTTCATTCTCTCTTTTTTTTGGCCTTCGTTGAATTTCATTTTTATTTTTCCGAGCCTTTTAAGCTAAAGGGTCTTAACCCCATAATATTTAACGCAGGGCGCTATGATGTTCTGAACATAGCTTTGCTTGTGTAAAGTGGAAAAGTAATGTTAAATATGCATGTCATTATCATTTACAATATGACTTGGAAACTCCGTTATTGATCCTCTCAAGAATAAGAGCATGTTGTTTGTCTTACACTGTGTTGCGAACTATTTATTCACATTGCCACTGCAGTAGCTGAATTACAATTTGTTATAGCTCTCTCTGTGAATCGATGGTAGAGTGTCAACCTCCGGATCCCGGGATCGCGGGTTTAAACACAGCAGAGAATGTTGGATGTTTGAGGGCCGTATTAAAGTCCATTCGGCACTCCATGTCGTACGATGTCACCGTGTAAACGATTTCTGGTGGCACATTTGGTGTTCATCGGACAGAATTAATTAAAATTCATCCCAACAGAGCTCTGTTTCTCTTCAATCTGGTAGAGACAATAGATCCAGATAATATTAAAGATCTTTGGAAGAAGGCTAAAGCCAATCTTAAAGTGTCTCATGAAAAAGTTAGGGAAAGATATGATCGTGGACGGAGACCCACCAATTTGAAGGTAGGCGACCAGGCGATGGTCAAGAATTTTGTTCCCGCGGGCAAGCTTGCCCCCAGATTTCATGGGCCGTGTATTATTATCGATTTCCTTACACCCGTAACCTTATTGCTAAGCAATCCAGCCACCGAGAGGATATTTAGGGTTCACCTGTCGCAGGTGAAACCTGTGTAACTTCCGCGCTAACGTAGCTGCATTTATAATTGTTTTAACATTTTGAAGGTATTCGGAAGGTTATATATATATTTTTTTTGGGGGGGGGTTTCATTGTGAGGCCTTCTGCCCTTGGAATCAAGTTCTTTGTAGTTAAGCATTTATTGTAAACCTTTCCCGACCAGTTAAACTGCTATCCTGTCCTTACCATGGCCATTACCACGCTCCCGTCTCCTGCTCAACAACACACAGTGGCTATTTAAATGAAATAAATATCTCCACGCCGCTGGCTCCTCAACCTCACCACCAAGCCTGTGCCCTAAAAGAATTATGGTCCAACAAATTCTGCCGCCGAGATCTTAATGTTTCAGTGCCCCCGCAGCAGCGCGGCGCCGTACCGCCACTGAGGTGGGGTATGGGCCCGCCCCTCTTCAATGAGGCCAACCAGTGTACGGCGAGCCGGAGTCCTCCTCCCGGCCAAGGCTGATGTGCGGCGCACAACCTGCAACTTGCCCGCGACCTGTATGTTCGCCGCGGGCGCGGCGTGCTTCAACTCCACGGCTCCTCTCATAGTGCGGGCGAGCGGTATCTCAGGGTACTCGAGGGGTCCGAGCGGCCTCCTCTGGACACAAGCAGCGGCGGCTGGTCTGGCCGTCAAGCTTAATCAACATTGAATGTATTTAATCAGCTACATGGACATTTAATATCAACAATTACTACCATTTTTGAATTCAACTGCAATATTTGGTGGACTTAGAAAATTTTTCTTCACTTTCAAGTATTAAAAGTTTTTCCTTCTGAATTCAACTTCTACAAGCATAAAGACATTACATCAAAAGTTTCTACAAAGAATTTTGAAACTGGATCCAATCATCTAAGAAAATTTGGTTGTAAATACTTCTGCAATTAACTTCTATATCAACATCATAACTTGGACCTTATTTTAAAACAAAAGTTTATGTTCTTCTGTGTTACCCCTTGGAGGGACTTTTGGGGGGGGGGGGGGAGGTCTGTACCGGGCGGTACACCTCCGCGCCGCTAATTCAACCTTTGCGCCAGTTGAAACTCCTCTACTGGAGGAAGCCTGAACTTTAACTATCGTGTTAATTCTCAACTCAGAAGATGTCGCTACTTGTAAATTTTGAAGGGTTCTGAACTATGTCAATTTCGATTCATTGTTGTTTTCTCTGTAGCAAGAAGTGTGAACATTCTCTTCTAGATGACACTACTTACGAACTACTATTGTGCACCCTAGTGTGAAGTGAGGGAACCCTTTTCTGAAGAAATTTAGTATTTATAAGTTTGTTCCTTATTAAATTTCTTTCAGGTTGTGTTTAAGTTGGCAACGTTAACCCTTTCATTCTGCCAGTTTTGAAACTGGCCAATCATAAATTTCTGTAATTAATTTTCCACCAATCCTGGTTTTCTTCTTCAATTTTGACATGTAATCTTTTGGCCGTCCAATAAAATGATTGTGGGCGGGTGTTATCATTCATGAAAGGTCTCGAATGTTCCGCGAGGGTATATAAACTGCTGATTTTCGGGTCTCTGCGCCACTTCAGTAACACCTATCATTGTGTAAATTATGTAGCAGGGGGCGGGAAGCGCCTCTTTCTTCGGGCAGCAGTTCAACCACCAGGTAATGGCCGTCTTATAACTTATTTTCTTGCCAGCTCAGCAGTTTAACCCTCGGGGCGGTTTCGAAACCTTCTACCATGTAACCTTCCTCTAAAATGTAAAAGACTCTTGATTTAAATTCTGCCTCTGTAACTACAAATTGGGATAGAGAGTGCCTAACCCTCTCGAGCTCCCTTTCATATTGTTTTTGAGGTGACTACGTTTTCTCAACCATTTTTCTTCGTTTCGTTATGTAATAGTTTTCCTATCGTGTCACCTCTTTAGTATGGGATTAGCCCTTGCATATGCGGCCTAGTGCCCAGTAGGTTTTAATAAAGTGTATTAGGAGTGCAGTTTCGCCTCCTCTCAAGTTGGTATTTTGGAGGCCATGTAATTGACCTGTTTCTTTACGTAATAGGCCTCAGTAGGTTGGGTATTTTTACCCGTGTTTTCGTGTGTTTGGAGGTCAGCTTGAAAGTTGAGTTTGGTGTGGCCTTTGATAGGCTGGAACTTTGAGAGCGGGTTGCTCTTCCCAAAAAATATTTGTTTCTGTGTGCCTTGAGGAGGCTTTTACTATGTAATTGGGAGCAAGTGCTCTTGAGCATGATTGGGGTCTTCTACCCCTTGGTTGAATCTGGTATACGGGTAAAGTTGGGCTTATAGCTCAAGAATTGTGTGTCTGGCTCTCGGAGCCCAAATCCTGTAACTACCGTAATTGTACATTCTTGATTGGTTGCTAGGCTACTGTGTACCTGTTATATTTGTTATTTCTTGATCTTGAAACGAAAATATAACCTTGTTAAATTTTAAATTAACTTTAATTTCGTAGATTGAGACCTATTCATCCCAGCACCTTCTTTCACCTCTAACTACCACGGATAACTCCTTAACAATTATTATTATTATTATTATTATTATTATTATTATTATTATTATTATTATTATTATTATTATTATTGGTACTTGGTTGTATACATTAGGGCATGTGATTTTTTCTTACTATTAACGCATGGTAGGAGCTTGTAAGGAATGGTGGGCAAGGGAGAGTAGGACATACCCGTAAGAAGACGGGGTGGGACGGGCCCACTCCAAATAAGTAAAAGAAGAGAGAAATGTGAGAGGCGGGATATGGGAGGAGAGCGGCTCCAGTTTCACGTGTCAGGCCGCAATTGAATGGTGAGAGAAACGCATTGTCATCTGGTAGGATTGTTGGGGTCTTCCTTAGGGCCCCACAGATAGGGCCGGTCGTGTCATCATCGGGAGGGCGGCCTTCTTCTCACCAGGGGTGATAACACAGCCGGACAGTAGCAGTAGTCACCAATATTATTTCTTGCTTTATTTTATTATCTTTTATTGTTCATTTTATTTTGTGTCTTAATTTTAAGTAGAGGCGATGGGCGTGGCATGAGGGACTGAGGATGACTGCCGTGGTGATTCTACCTTGGGAGTGTCACGTTTCCGGAGTATCCAATGAACCTCATGGCATGCCCAGGGAATCCGGTACTTCTTTTCTTTTCTTTTGATGTGAGTTGTCCATGTGAGCATGTATCGGGGCAAATTCGCCTGTTATGTTCAATATCTATCTATCTATCTATCTAAAAACTCTGTCTTTGGTTTGAAAAGAAACGTAATGTAAAAATAATAAGCGAGAAGAAGAATAAGTAACGATTTATGTTCGTTGTGTTACGGATTCTATTGTTATATTAGATTCATTTACATTTCAGTTGTTGCATCAATGACAGTTAAATATGAACTTTTCCCAATGTTATGTGGGTCAAGAGAGCTGCTTGTGTCTGACAACAGATATCCAGCAGCACTAAATTTATCTCACTTGCTTCACCTGATGCAGGAATAGAAGGTATTTTTCGCGGAATTGTTTCAAGTTTGAGGTAAATAGTACAGCTTTTATTCCACCATTGAAGTGAATCGTCATCGTCAATTGCACTTCTGGCAAGACAGGCCTGTAGGTCAACTTCGTGTTTGCCTCATCAGTTTCAGTATCATGCCAATCTGCAAATAATAATTTCATTATTTGCTTGGTGACTGGAGGGTTTCTTATGACGGATGGACCTAAAAAGTGCATTACATTGTAACAAAATAAAACATCTACATACACATATGACTTATAGTCATACCATCACTGGGAGTGGGAATATCAGAGCACATGTGCTTTAGGGGCACTCAGCAAATATTTTCTCTCTTCTCGGAGCAGAAATTTTAGTTTACGAGAAGATGGCCAAAGTAAAGTACCTATTTTGTGCACTTCTTCACACGATACTTTCTCTTGCAAATTTTGGAGAGCATGTCTTGTAAGTTTTAGTATCTTCTTTGAAAATTGTAACAAATGTGACAGTCTTATGCGGAAAAATACTGATCTTAGTAGAGTAATATACTGTATATCTGTTTTCATAGATGCCCAGTAAAGTTTGAATGTACCTTAATGTCCTCATCTGTTGGTCTGCAGACAGATTTAAGCTTATGATAGGTACTTCTGTCGGCTAAGTATCCTCTTCGGAAACATCAGTCGCTCTATTTAAAGGGTTTCAGAAAGATGACGAGATGTCCCACCAGGTCGTTATCATATCCTGCTAGCACTCTTTTAAGTAACTCATAAATTTATTGTATTGTTTTCTACAAAAACTGAAGTCAGTGTAGAATACAGACTGTTCCATCTAGTTTAGAATTATTGTTTTAGTGTTCTTTCAAAGTAATTAACGTGAACAGTTTTCTTCATAAAACGAACTCAGTTTTGTAGCAATGATTCCGATGTGATATTTCCGTAATTCGATTCCAGGTGAAGTCCATCAGAAACGTGTTTCAGGACTGTATTCAAACAATGTTTGATACATGGTAATGACGGTAAGGTTCAAGGGCCTTCAAGTTATTTGATCCTGAATCAGACGTGAAACAGATGTCGTGTAAGTTCAGCCTCTATTCCCAGTTCGATGAGGTTTTTTTTATTTCTTTGAAATAATTTAAGAGAATACTAGGTAAACAAACGGTAGGGAATGTCACTTGGGCGACAGTCCTAAAAGCAGATACATGATTGATTGATTGATTGATTGATTGATTGATTGATTGATTGATTGATTGATTGATTGATTGATTTATGGAGATGCCTGGTACAGGTACAGTATTTATAGTTGACGCTCATGGGCGACCTACGCATCTGGGTGCGTGTCGATAATGAGGTAGGGAGAGGGCGAAACCTAATGTCGGTACTTGTTAGCCTACTCCTGTCGAATAACACCAATGAGTCTACTCAAGGCGACGCCTCCAACCGTCGTACGAATCACCATGAACAGCATTATATGCTCTCACTCCGTATGAACACAGCTGACAGGTTTGGAACTGAACCCATGATTTTGGCACGCGATCTAGTGATTAGAAGTTGCGTACCACCACTCCAACCGTACCGGCCAACATTCTGATGGTGAAATGCTTTGAAGCAGGCCATAAAGACTTGGCGCCACTGCGATCATGGCCACCAGTTGGGCGCCATATGATGATAAATACGCATAACACATTTCTCATTCATTCATTCATTCAGACAGACAGACAGACACACAGACAGACAGACCACGCGTCTCAACGGATATGTGGGCGGAGCCCAGATCCTTTGAGAAATTATAGCCTTCGGCATTTTGGGCCTGAAATGCTGCTTTCGACAACTTTGCTGAACTGCGTAGTTGTGGAGGGTGGTGGTTCCTTTGATAGAATCGAATTGGTCAGTATGTGACCTGCACCCCGAGGGGTGGAAAAGAATGGCCTTGGGTCTCTGGTGACAGAGCCCAAGAGAATCATAATTTGTCAATGTTGGGGATGAGTTTGATTATTCATGACGACTCAAGGCATATGTAATCCAGTTATTGACCACGTCCATTATTGCTTAACTATTGGTGGAGCTTGTAGAGCTGTATAGCTTTCTGAAGAAGAAGGGGAGGATGTTGTAGGTTCTAGCTCATCTTCATCTCAGCTGGTCGGATTAAAATAATTGCCATTTCATTCTCATAACTGTAGCACTCATACATACAATCCAATGGAGTCTGTGTCGGATACATTCACATGATCCTAGACAGCTTTTGTGCAAAGAAGTACTTTATGAATCGTATGTTACTGATATCCTAGGAGGCACTAAGCACGGGCAGCAACTGAGACGAATGCAATGCAGGTAGCAGGCTGAACCAGCCCGTCGGCTCGTTTAAGCTCCTTACCCTAACTCCACATGGTGGGGAAACGCTACTTTTTTTTTTTGCTCTTGGCTTTAGTCGCACCGACCGATATGTCTTATGGCGACGATGGGACAGGAAAGGGCTAGGACTGGGAAGGAAGCGGCCGTGGCCTTAATTAAGGTACAGCCCCAGCATTTGCTTGGTGTGAAAATGGATAACCACGGAAAACCATCTTCAGGGCTGCCGACAGTGGGGTTCGAACCTACTATCTCCCGAATACTGGATACTGGCCGTACTTAAGCGACTGCAGCTATCGAGCTCGGTGGTGGGGAAACGAAGAGCTGACTTCTGTATTACGACTTGCGTAGCAAGCGAAGAAATGCAAAGTAAAACTCGAGCCGTTGAAATGTCTACAGCAGTCTGCAACACATGCCGGTTCATACACATGGCTTAATCCATCCAGTTCGTTCCCTACTAGGATTTTCTCTCTTCGCTCGGACTACCCTCATGAATGAAATTGTTCCACTTTACCTAGAGCCGGGCTGAGTAACTCAGACGGTTGAGGCGCTGGCCTTCTGACCCCAACTTGGCAGGTTCGATCCTGGCTCAGTCCGGTGGTATTTGAAGGTGCTCAAATACTTCAGCCTCGTGTCGGTAGATTTACTGGCACTTAGAAGAACTCCTGCGGGACAAAATTCCGGCACCTCGGCGTCTCTGAAAACTGTAAAAGTAGGTAGTGGGACGTAAAGCAAATAACATTATTGTTATTATTACTTTACCTAGAGTATTCGTGCATGGGTAATGTCTCATGATATTTCCATTTTGGACCATATTTCCTCTTGGGAATTGATATGTATTCTTCCTTGCTTACAGCTGCGCGCCTCTAACCACACGGCCAACTCGCCCAGTGTTGTTCCTTACCTAAGTAAAAGAAATTGTGTTGTAGCGACAGTTTTTGTTACTGTTAATGCAAAGTAATTTGATTCCTGTATTTCTCCATTTGTTTTCCTTATCCTGCCTATTTAAGACGTGTATGAGGTTATTGACGCTGATAATCGGCTGTCATTACCGTTCTTTTACTGTAGGATCTGCCCGGTTGTTGAAGTTTAAATAGTGCATTCTCCTCTATTTGCATTTAATTTTAGTCCACCCTACCATGTCTCAACGAGCAGCCATTGTTCACCTCCAATTGAATATCTGGTGGGGGGAGGGAAGACGCGGTCCAGATCCCACCAGTCTCTGCATGTTTGGATAATGATAATGTCATGTTCACACAAGCTGAATTCATCCGGATTTTCCCTTTTCGAAACTGCAGTTATTTGAAGCCTGGACGGACTCACCGTATCAAATCAACATTTCAGATTAATCCTATTAATCCCATCTGCATTGCGAGTTAAAATCTCTGTTCCACCTGCTGAGCGTACCAAACTGGTTTTGGGAAATTCCACGTCATTGGTATAGACAGGTGAAAATAGCTTCCATACTCGTGAATGCATTTATCTATTAACTACTACTTTTTTTTTACAATTTGCTTTACGTCGCACCGACACAGATAGGTCTTATGGTGACGATGGGATAGGAGAGGGGAAATAGTGGGAAATAACCGAACCATGGCCTTAATTAAGGTACAGCCCCAGCATTTGCCTGGTGTAAACTGGGAAACAACGGAAAACCATCTTCAGGGTTGTCGAGAGTGGGGTTCGAACCCACTATCTCCCGGATGCAAGCTCAGAGCTGCGCGCCTCTAACTGTACGGCCAACTCTACCGGTCACTACTACTACTACTAATCGGTTGCGTGGTGGTTGCAGTACCGGTATAACATATCTCATTGGGATTAAATTATGCTCTTTCTTCTTCCGCAGTTTATTCTACACGCTGGTGTCTCAGGGGTACTATTTGTGTCAGACATGTAGACTTAGTCTAATTTATGGTCTGATATTCTGTCTCACGTTTACCGTTGCACTAACTCAGATAAGTTTTCTTCGGCGACGGTGTGATTTTGGGACAGGAATTGCACTCTGAAAGAAGCTGCCGTAGGCGTAATTAAGATACAACCCCAGCTAGTGTGAAAATGAGATACCTGGGAAAACTCCTATTCATAGTTGCTCATTGTGGGGTTCGAACCCAAACTCTCCCGAACTAATGTTGACAGCTACATGGACGTACCGCGCAGCCATTTCGCTCGTTGAATGACCTGTTTGATGTAGAGAGACGTGTTCAACTGTTACGTATTTTTGTGTTGATTGGCAGGTGGAGATAGTAGTGGTGTATAGTGTGAATGAGGTGTGTATTAACACAAATATCCACCCCCAAGACAGAGGAGTTAACCAGACGCCGTTGAATTTCTTAGCATGTGTGGGAATCGATGCCGGGACTCTCTGAACCTAAGGTCTATTTGATGGCCATGCAACTAGAGAGCGGTACTTTTTCTTATGCATAAATTGTTGTAGTAATATGTAGCATGTCTATAATACACTTTCTATCAATCCGTATTGCGTTCATAATAGTAAATTATAACCTTTCCTTAGTCTCCACGTTTTTTCTTTTTTTAAATTCTCCACCAAAACTGCTTACTACATGTGTTCTTAGAGTTAACTATATACATACATACATTACATACATACATTATCATTATAGACTGTTATGCCTTTCAGCGTTCAGTCTGCAAGCCTCTGTGAATTTACTAAACGTCGCCACAATCCTCGATTTGCAACTAGTGTTGTGGCCTCATTTAGTTCTATACCTCTTATCTTTAAATCGTTAGAAACAGAGTCTAACCATCGTCGTCTTGGTCTACCTCTACTTCTCTTACCCACCATAGCAGAGTCCATTATTCTCCTAGGTAACCTATCCTCCTCCGTTCGCCTCACATGACCCCACCACCGAAGCCGGTTTATGCGCACAGCTTCATCCATCGAGTTCATTCCTAAATTAGCCTTTATTTCTTCATTCCGAGTGCCCTCCTGCCACTGTTCCCACCTGTTTGTACCAGCAATCATTCTTGCTACTTTCATGTCTGTTACTTCTAACTTATGAATAAGATATCCTGAGTCCACCCAGCTTTCGCTCCCGTAAAGCAAAGTTGGTCTGAAAACAGACCGATGTAAAGATAGTTTCGTCTGGGAGCTGACTTCCTTCTTACAGAATACAGTCGATCGCAGCTGCGAGCTCACTGCATTAGCTTTACGGCACCTTGACTCAATCTCACTTACTATATTACCATCCTGGGAGAACATACAACCTAAATACTTGAAATTATCGACCTGTTCTAGCTTTGTATCACCAATCTGATATTCAATTCTGTTGAATTTCTTACCTACTGACATCAATTTAGTCTTCGAGAGGCTAATTTTCATACCATACTCATTGCACCTATTTTCAAGTTCCATGATATTAGACTGTAGGCTTTCGGCACAATCTGCCATTAAGACCAAGTCGTCAGCATAGGCCAGACTGCTTACTACATTTCCACCTAATTGAATCCCTCCCTGCCATTTTATACCTTTCAGCAGATGATCCATGTAAACTACAAACAGCAAAGGTGAAAGATTACAGCCTTGTCTAACCCCTGTAAGTACCCTGAACCAAGAACTCATTCTGCCATCAATTCTCACTGAAGCCCAGTTGTCAACATAAATGCCTTTGATTGCTTTTAATAATCTACCTTTAATTCCATAGTCCCCCAGTATGGCGAACATCTTTTCCCTCGGTACCCTGTCATATGCTTTCTCTAGATCTACGAAACATAAACACAACTGCCTATTCCTCTCGTAGCATTTTTCAATTACCTGGCGCATACTGAAAATCTGATCCTGACAGCCTCTCTGTGGTCTGAAACCACACTGGTTTTCATCCAACTTCCTTTCAACGACTGATCGCACCCTCCCTTCCAAGATGCCAGTGAATACTTTGCCTGGTATACTAATCAGTGAGATACCTCGATAGTTGTTGCAATCCTTCCTGTTCCCTTGCTTATAGATAGGTGCAATTACTGCTTTTGCCCAATCTGAAGGTACCTTACCAACACTCCACGCTAATTTTAGTACTCTATGAAGCCATTTCATCCCTGCCTTCCCACTATACTTCACCATTTCAGGTCTAATTTCATCTATTCCTGCTGCTTTATGACAATGGAGTTTATTTACCATCCTTTCCACTTCCTCAAGCATAATTTCACCAACATCATTTTCCTCCTCCCCTTGAGCTTCGCTGTTCACAACACCACCAGGATGATTTCCTTTTACATTGAGAAGATGTTCAAAATATTCCCTCCACCTCTCCAGTGATTCCCTGGGATCTATTATGAGTTCACCTGAATTACTCAAAACACTGTTCATTTCCTTTTTCCCTCCCTTCCTAAGATTCTTTATTACTGTCCAGAAAGGTTTCCCTGCCGCTTGACCTAGCCTTTCCAGGTTGTTACCAAAATCTTCCCATGACTTCTTTTTGGATTCAACAATTATTTGTTCGCTCTGTTTCTTTCATCTACATACAACTCCCTATCTGCCTCGGCCCTTGTTTGGAGCCATTTCTTATAAGCCTTCTTTTTACGTTTACAAGCTGCTCTCACTTCATCATTCCACCAAGATGTTCGCCTTTTCCCGTCTTTACACACAGTTGTTCCAAGGCATTCCCTGGCTGTTTCTACTACAGCATCCCTATATGCCACCCATTCACTTTCTATATCCTGAACCTGCTTAATGTCTACTGTTCGAAACTTCTCACTAATTATATCCATGTACTTCCGTCTAATTTCCTCGTCCTGGAGATTTTCTACCCTTATTCGTTTGCAGACAGATTTCACTTTCTCTACCTTAGGCCTAGAGATACTTAGTTCACTACAGATCAGATAGTGGTCTGTATCATCGAAAAATCCCCGGAAAACTCGTACATTCCTAACAGATTTCCTGAATATAAGATATAGTCTATTATGGATCTGGTACCCCTAGCCTCCCACGTGTAGCGGTGAATAGCCTTCTGCTTGAAGAATGTATTTGTAACAGCTAAACCCATACTAGCACAGAAGTCCAGCAAACGCTTCCCATTCCCATTAGCTTCCATATCTTCCCCACATTTACCAATCACCCTTTCGTATCCTTCAGTTCTATTCCCAACTCTCGCATTGAAATCGCCCATTAGCACTATTCTATCCTTGCTGTTTACCCTGACTACGATGTCACTCAATGCTTCATAAAACTTGTCAACTTCATCCTCATCTGCACCCTCACATGGTGAATACACGGACACAATTCTAGTCCTAATTCCTCCAACAGACAAATCTACCCACATCATTCGCTCATTTACGTGCCTAACAGAAACTATGTTCCGTGCAATGGTATTCCTGATAAAGAGCCCTACCCCAGACTCTGCCCTTCCCTTTCCAACACCCGTCAAGTACACTTTATAATCTCCTATCTCTTCCTCTTTATCTCCCCTTACCCGAATATCACTTACTCCTAGCACATCCAGATGCATCCTCTTTGCTGACTCAGCCAGTTCTACTTTCTTTCTTCCATAAGCCCCATTAATATTGATAGCTCCCCATCGAATTCCATTTCGTTCGCCAAGTTGTTTCCAAGGAGTCCCTCGCCTGTCAAATGGGAGTGGGACTCCGTTATTCCCATAGGTCCGAGGCTTGCTTAAAATGTTCTGAGCTCGGTCGATTCATGAAGCAGGATGCTGCCCTACTTGCACATAGTCCAAGTGAGGATCTCTCCTCTAACGGGTTATGGACCACCGGTGGATTGTATAGTCCTAGCCGCCTGAGCACAAGGAGGACCACGACTCAGAATATGTCCGAGATGCCCACTCCCATTCCATAGCAACTGGTATCCCGACTCTCAGGACCACTTACTAGGCCACTCAGCCGTTGCCCATGGTTCACGAACTAGGACGTGACTACAGTAACCCACAAACATGAACCATGAGTTAACTATAAGAATAGCAAATTCCTCGTATTTCAATATATAGTCATTTTTAGCCTATTGACTGAGGGTTTCTGTGCAGTACGTGAAGTACGTAACTCTGTTCTTGGCTGGCCGATATCTCCATAGACAGCCTATTCTTCATCAGAAATATACTATATACTGTGATCATCAGGTGTGTATGAATAGTTAACTTGCAAGTCCATAGAGCGGGTGATTCTTGTTCAATTGAGGTCACTTTTCAGCTTTTTCGCCTGAAATATAATAATAATAATAATAATAATAATAATAATAATAATAATAATAATAATAATAATAATAATAATAATAATAATAATAATAATAGTAATAATAATAATAATAATCGACCTGGATAAGTCATCGCAGGAGTGCGTGGGTTCGAATCACATGGTCGATTTCCATAGAATACTTTTCTCCCTTCTCCTCGAAGCAAATTCAGAGTTGATCATTCCCTTAGTGCCACGGTCACTTTCTGTTCAATTCTATCATCAAAAAATTACACTCGCCAGATCAGACACCGTAGGAATACTGGTTGTCAGAATTCAAACCAACAATAAGTACGAGGATGTCGGTCACGGCGGCTCATGTCTCAATCTAAACTGCATCGGTAGGTACAGTGTCGGACAGTGTCGGTCAGAAATCTTGGTACTCGATGGCATTGCTGTCGGCATGCTATAAATCTCTGTTGGTGCACTCATTATCACCAGACAAAATTAAAATCAACTGCTAGCCATAATGTTCATCCAGTAGAAATCCGCTTTCGTTTTTAGACAGCAGCTCAATCGGAAATGTTGAAATTTGTTGGCAGGCCCCCTAGATGGCACACCTCAGAAGGTCTGCAATTCGGTAGTCTTTTCTCTATTTGTTTTACGTCGCTCCGACACAGACAGGTCTCGTGGTGACGAGGTGATAGGAAAGGGCTAGGACTGAGAAGGAAGCGTCTGTAGCTTAAATCAAAGTACATCCCCAGCATTTGCCGAAAAGTGTGAATGATGGAAAACCTGTTTTAGAGCTGCGGACAGTGTGGTTCGAAACCTCTATCTCCCGAATGCAAGCTGGCAGCTTCTGACGTACTCGGTTCGGTAGCTGAGGCCATGCGATTATTACTTACTGTAGAATTATAATAAACTAAAACAACCAGCATAAAATAACAATATAGTATTACTTCTACCGGGAACGGTTTCTTGGAATGGTAGGAAATGCTACGTAGTAGGTTGCAAATACGTATTCGATAGAATGTCTCGCTTCGGTGATATAATTCAATTATACAGTAGTTTAACTACTACAGTAAAGCAAAATGCAATATACTAAACTTTCACGAATGAGAGTTTTACCTCTTCTGTGTAGCTGTTTGGCTACGAACACTGTCAGATTAAATTGGAATTATAATGCAGTATACACATTTCAAAGCGATCTATCCCTCGCTGATCCGGATGAAGTGCGAGGTATTTTTGATTATAATGATAATGTTTTATTTCATTCCATCGAAATGTTTTAAATAAGCTGTTTTGAAAGCACGTGAAGAAAAACGAGAGAATTCAATTCAACGAGAGAATTCACTGAACGTAGTAGTACATTATTGTGAAGAAGAATTAAAAAAGAAACCACAAATTAGAATCAGGCACAAGCTTGCCTGTTTCGACTAGTCCGTCTATTCCGGAAACAAGGTAGTAACGTTGAGATATTGCCGGGCTGAATAGCCCAGTTCGTAGAGATTGGCTCTCAGTCGCCAATACGGCGAGTTCGATCCCGGCTCAGTCCTGTGGTATTTGAAGGTGCTCCAATACGCCAGCCTCGTGTTTTAGTTTTATCGGTACGTAAAATAACTCCTCTGGACAAATACATCATTATTAGCCGGGCTTAACCACTCAGACGATTGAGGCGCTGACCTTATGACCCCAACTTGGCAGGTTCGATCCTGGCTCAGTCCGGTGGTATTTGAAGGTGCTCAAATACGTCAGCCTCGCGTCGGTAGATTTACTGGCACGTAAAAGAACTACTTCGGGACAAAATTCCAGCACCTCGACGTCTCCGAAAACCGTCAAAGTAGTTAGTGGGACATAAAAACATTATTATTATTATTATTATTATTATTATTATTATTATTATTATTAAAACAAGTATTTAATAACGAGACCTCCACTTCCGGAGAAGCATAGGACCCTGGGATTCACTCAGCCTGCACCAAATGTGTGTAACATATACATTTCTGCGGACATTGCCAGCTGGGATGGGAATAGAGTTTAGCTCTCTACTACACTTAATGCCGAGGTTACAAATAGTGTAATTACTTTCTGCTGTACTAGAGACCATCACGACATGTGTAGGGACGACTCAGCTCGACTTTGCGTAGGCCTTATGGTTTTCTTTTTTTACTGTATTTTGATTTTTAAGACTAAGGATGGTAGAATCGTCAGCCTCTTACGTTTATTGATTAAATGGAGCCCAATGCTTTGTATTTTGGTAGGTTTTTACACTAGAGGGCCGATAACGTAGATGTTAGGGCCCTTTAAACAACAAGCACAATAATCATTTTTACACTAGCGGTTCCAGTATTAATTAATTTGGGCCGGGTTTGGGCTGAAAACAAGATACCTACATGAGCACGGAAAATCCAACCTTAGGATTTGCTATTGCAGGGCTAGGATGCATGTTCATTTATTGTTTAATTTTACAAACTTGGCAAATCATTAAGGTCTGTATTGATTGTGACCATACTTATTCCTATCCATTTCTTTCAAATAATATTTTTTGGGGGTTTGTCTGGCTCCTTTATTGAATGGTCACCTTAGCCGTCTTCGGTTCTTCCCGACCAGTCCGGAAGTTTTATTAACGTCTAGTTAAATCCACTGACTTGGAGACTAGGCGTTTTGTATTCGTCTTCACTGACATCTTATCTTTTCATTTACACGCAACGCACGTAACTATCAACCGCCACATAAAAACGCAATACGGAATAGGTCTGTAATTACATAGGGTTGGCATAACACCCGACTGTAAAACTGGACTTTACCGCATGCAGTGCCGCGCGTAGTATTTGAGAATAGGCCAGAAAATAATTGGTTGATGAACGTTTGGCATACTTCTGAGGAAAATCATTCTTATGGAAGAAACATCACAATCGTCATCGAAACCTCGTTTTTCTGAACGACGCAGCGACCTAGTTCTATCATGCAGCAAATTTAGCCCTTCGGCTACGTAAAATAGATGTCTGGACACAAATATCGGATCTACAGAATTTGGTCTGCATACTCAATCAAATCAATCAATCACTACTGATCTGCATTTAGGCCAATCGCCCAGGTTGCAGATTCCCTATCTGCTGTTTTCCTACCCTTTTCTTAAATGACTGCAAAGAAATTGGAAATTTATCGAACGTCTCCCTTGGTAAGTTATTCGAATCCCTAACTCCCCTTCCTGTAAACGAATATTTGCCCCAATTTGTCCTCTTGAATTCCAACTTTATCTTCATATGGTGATCTTTCCTACTTTTAAAGACACCACTCAAACTTATTCGTCTACTGATGTCATTCCACGCCATCTGTCGACTGACGGCTCGAAACATACTACTTAGTCGAGCAGCTCGTCTCCTTTCTCACTAGTCTTCCCGGCCCAAACTTTGTTACATTTTTTAACGCTACACTTTTGTCGGAAATCACCCAGAACAAATCGAGCTGCTTTTCTTTGTTTTTGTTTTTCAGTTCCTGAATCAAGTAATCCTGGTGAGGGTCCCATACACTGGAACCATACTCTAGTGGGGTCTTACCAAAGACTTACATACCCTCACCTTTACATCCTTACTGCAAGCCTAAATACCCCCGTAACCATGTGCAGAGATCTGTATCCTTTATTTACAATCATATAATGTGATTACCCCAATGAAGATCTTTCCTTATATTAAGACCTAGGTACTTACAATGATCCCCAAAGGGAACTTTTACCCCATCAACGCCGTAATTAAAACTGAGAGGACATTTCGTATTTGAGAAACTCACAACCTGACTTTTAACCCCGTTTATTATCATACCGTTGCCTACTGTCCATCTAACAACATTATCGAGGTCGTTTTGCAGTTGCACACAATCTTGTAGCTTATTTATTACTCTGTACAGAATAATATCATTTGAAAAAATCACTTCTTTACACATATCATTGATATATATAAGAAAAACATAAAGGTCCAATAATACTGCCTTGAGGGACAGATAAAGCTTCGCCTACTCTAATTCTCTGAGTTCTGTTTTCTAGAAACATAGCCACCCATTCAGTGACTCTTTTGTCAAGTCCAATTGCACTCATTTTTGCCAGTAGTCTTCCATGATCTACCCTATCAAATGCCTTAGATAGGTCAATCGCGATACAGTCCAATTGACCTCCTGAATCCAAGATATCTGCTATACCTTGCTGGAATCCTACAAATTGAGATTCAGTGGAATAACCTCTCTTAAATCTAAACTGCCTTCTATCAAACCAGTTATTAATTTCGCAAACATGTCTTATATAATCAGAAAGAATGCTTTCCCAAACCTTACATGTAATGCATGTCAAACTGACTGGCCTGTAATTTTCAGCTTTATGTCTTATCACCCTTTCCTTTATACACAGGGGCTACTATAGCAAATCTCCATTCATTTGGTATAGCTCCTTCATGCAAACAATAATCAAATAAGTACTTCAGATATGGTACTGTATCCCAACCCATTATCTTTAATATATCCCCCGAAACCTTATCAATTCCAGCTGCTTATCAATTATCAATTCCAGATAAAGTTGGAATTCAAGAGGACAAATTGGGGCAAATATTCGTTTATAGGAAGGGAAGTTAGGGATTGGAATAACTTACCAAGGGAGACGTTCA
This sequence comes from Anabrus simplex, assembly GCF_040414725.1. Taxonomy (NCBI): domain Eukaryota; kingdom Metazoa; phylum Arthropoda; class Insecta; order Orthoptera; family Tettigoniidae; genus Anabrus; species Anabrus simplex. The sequence continues at coordinate 1,279,553,127 of NC_090265.1, read as the reverse complement.
ATAAATTTCCAATTTCTTTGCAATCATTTAAGAAAAGGCTAGGAAAACAACAGATAGGGAATCTGCCACCTGGGCGACTGCCCTAAATGCAGATCAGTAGTGATTGAATTGAAATTGAAACTGCTTTCCTAGTTTTCAAATTTGTATCTTACTGTAAATGTCATTGTTGTCATAGGTAAATGCCAATACTTCCTTAATATTAGTCACCTCCTGTATCTGGACATTATGCTTGTAACCAACAATCTTTGCATACTGCTGACCGAATACTTCTGCCTTTTGAAGATCCTCGCATACGTATTCCTCTTGTTCATTAATGATTCCTTAAATGCCCTCTTTGGAACCTGTTTCTGCCTTGAAGTACCTATACATACCCTTCCATTTTTCACTGAAATTTGTATGACCGCCAATTATGCTTGCCATCATGTTATCCTTAGCTGACTTCTTTACTAGATTCAGTTTGCTAGTAATTTGCTCCAATTTCTCCTTACTTCCACAGCCATTTCTAACTCTATTTCTTTCCAGCCTGCACCTCCTTCTTAGTCTCTTTACTTCTCTGTTATTATATAGTGAATGTTTACCATTCCTTACCACCTTTGAAGGTACAAATCTATTTTCACATTGCTCAACAATTGCTTTAAACCCATCCCAGAGTCTGTTAACATTTTTATTTGCCGTTTTCCATAGAACACAGTTACTTTTTAGAAGCTTTCTCATGCCTGTTTTATCAGCCATATGGTACTGCCTAATAGTCCTCATTTTAATATCTTCTTTTTTTCACATTTATCTTAACTACCACAAAAACAGCTTCGTAATCAGAAATACCATCTATTACTTCGGTTTCTCTATGGAGCTCATCTGGTTTTACCAGCACCACATCCAGAATATTCTAGTTGGTTCCATCACTTCCTGAATCAGATGCCCTTTCCATATTAACTTATTTGCAATTTGTTGGTCATGCTTCCTGTCGTTCGCATTATTTTCTCAATTGACATTTGGTAAATTGAGATCACCCGCTACAATCACGTTTCTTTCCTTATCGTTTCCCACATAGCTGATTATCTTATCAAATAATTCTGAATCAGCTTCTGCGCTACCCTTTCCCGGTCTGTACACTCCAAAGACATCAAGTTGCCTATTATCTTTAGAGATGAGCCTTACACCTAGAATTTCATGTTTGTCATCTTTAACTTTTTCGTAGCTTACAACTTCTTCCTTCACCAGAATGAATACTCTCCCTTCCTACCATTCCTTTCCTATCCTGTCTCTACGATACACACTCCAGTCCTCTAATATTTTGAGGGAAATACAATCAGGTGATGAAGAGAGTGTTTGGTTGCGATCTGCTGTGATCAGATTAAAAGGTAATGGAGAACTCCTTCGGTGGCGATCTGCTGTGTTCAGATTAAAAGGTAATGGAGAACTCCTTCAGTGATCCAATGCGTGTAAGTCAACTTAAAAAAAATAACTAGGTAGAGTAGGCTTCGGCTTAATAGCAGGAGGAGGAGGGGCTTATCCTCACCGTCAGCTGTCCTGAGAATGGTTTTGCATTGTTTTCCATTTTGCTGTACTAAGGTGAGTGCCGGGACAATTCTTATTATAGGCCACGGCCGCACCCATCTCACCTACTTCCCAAATCACACCTCCGATAAGCTACAAATCTCCCTGGCTTGAGAGACTGCGCTATCGTTTGGGAGGCCCGCCGTCCCCATCAGGGACGGAATGGAAACTTGTCTAGTAGTAGTTGAAAATGATTTTGTCGTATTATATGAGATTTTCTGTTATGTGCTGGCCACACGGTGTAGGAATAGCGTGCTTGCCTCATACCCGGAGGCCCCGAGTTCGATTACCGGCCAGGTCAAAGACTTTTATCTGAATCTGAGAGCTGGTTCGAGGTCCTCTCAGCGTACGTGATTACAATTGAATCGATTATTTCAGAAAGCAGTCAAGTGCCAAAAAATGGAAAAATGAGTTAATGACAGAATACGTTACTAAGAGGGTATACGCACATTTTGGCACTGAAACCAGTCAAGAAACGTACTCCTATAATGGTCAGGTATTACGTTGAATTTCGCATTTAGTTCAGAAACTAGTTAAGTGACACCGCTTGGCTGGTTTCTGCAGTAAACTACTAGTACATTTTGTGATGTGCCGCACCTTTCCGTCTGGCGATGCTGTTCTGAATCCAGAATAGCCAGCTGTTCAGCTGTTTTTATTGTCATTGTTGTGTTTCTGGAATCGCATGTTCGTAGTTTTGTGAACAAATGATTCAAAAAGTGTTTATTTTGATTAGTGCAGTGTTTTTATAATCATAGTGATAAGTCTGAAGTTCAGAAGACGAACCTGTATCTAAAAGGAAACGAGGAGTGGTAGACAAACATACTCGCACGCGTAATATTATTCGGAATGCAAGGTTATATTTCTTAGTCAGACAAGGAAGTACCTGGTCTGAGCCCTACATTATTCTTTGTTATTGTTTGTTTTAGTTGCCCATCAATATCAAGAAGATACTTGACCTAAATGCCTTAAAATCTTGCATGATGGAATATGAACACTTTTATGACAGCATTTTACAATGGCCTACTACAGAGACAGAATGTGCTGTGGAGTTTGTTTATGAGGATTGATTACCTCCTGTCCTGATGAGCAGGTATTGCTGATTTCATCCTTTTGTATCAAAATTGTACTCTAAACCTATTAAAATATTTTCTATTTCCACAGATATGGAGTTTATGACAAAATCCTTTCAAAATTCAAGAATTGTCCCATAAAAATATGTTTGCCACACTCGTTTATTTCAGAAACCAGTTAAGCGGAAAACTTTTCGGATTTTTTTACAGCAAAGTTAATAAGCACAAAATAGTTTTCCTTAGACAGAAAGTATTAAGAGATATAATACTTTCAAGCTAAAATATTAAAACCCCTACCATAACATTTTGTCTGATGCTAGACAGTCTTTTTCATTTTCCCAAAAATGACAGACTTGGCGCTTGACTGGTTTCTGAAATAATCGATTCAATTGAGGAGCTATCTGACGGTGAGATGGCGGCCCCGGTCTAGGAAGCCAATAATAACGGCTGAGAGGATTCGCCGTGCTGACCGCACGACACCTCAAAATCTGCAGCCCTTGTGGCTGAGCAGTGGTCGCTTGCTAGACCATGGTCCTTCGGATTTGTTGCGCCATGGCTTTCTTTAAAAATATGTTAAGTAGCAGAGGACACAGTTACTGGATTCACTATTCAGTGATTTCAAGTTTAAGGTTGCAGGAAAAGCTGTGTCGGAGGGCACTTCGTTAGATTTTAGTGCTCTGCAAACCAGAAAGCATATGCGTTTTTAATGTTAAAATAAAAATGTTTTAGGATTAATTATCCATTCTGCTACAATCTAACCGAACGGGCTCCGTTGTAAGGGTCATGTTGCTATTATGTTATTTTACGTCCCACTAACTTTTAGGAGACGCCGAGGTGTCGGAATTTTGTCCTGCAGGAGTTCTACCAGGCAGCAAATCTAGCGACACGAGGCTGCATATTTGAGCATCTTCAATTATCACCGGACTGAGCCGGGATCGAGCCCACCAGCATAACTCAGAATGCTAGTGTACGAGTTGACGTGTGGCTATAAACTTACATTCAGTTGATGGTGGAAGTGAAAACTACCGTCGATAGAACTGTGGTTTCCTATGTTAACACTAGAACGGCTGTTAACTTCTCAGTCCTAGATCATTAATACCCTCAGCGTCACCAAAAACTTATTTTTGTTAGTGCGTCATTAAAAAGGTAGAAAAACAAACGTTTGACTTAAGCACAACTTGCATCTTCACATGTTGTTGCTGTCATTTGTGGTCATTACATGGTGTGAGCGAGACGTAATCTTGGGACTTTAAGTGGCATTACTTTTATTGCATGCAAAACCGTACGGTCGTTATGTAAGCTACTACTTTCTAAGTTGTTTAATACTGAAGAGATATTCATATTTGTATTATACTTAATATCGACTGCTGAATCACTCATTTTGATTAAATTAACACTCATGACCCATGGAAGAACGTACACAGCTCATGTTAGAACTTTTTAACGGTGTGTCTCTCATAACAACAGTCTAGACTCTATAACAATTATGTCAGAATTAGTCAGTTTTATTGACCTTGAAACTCTGTTTGAAAATCGAGCGTCTGACGTCATGATTTATTTAGACAGATCGTGCAATGAAGAAGATGGGAATCATCATTATTTTCAGAATATAGGTCTTTTTTGTGGGTCAGCCGTGGTGCATGTGTAATGTACCTCCCTCTTATCCGGAACTCTAACCATTTAGCCATGGAGCCGGACATCTGGTGAATGATTTTCCTTAGACTATTCCATTAAAAAAATGTTTCATGTACTGTTACAGGAATCGCCATGAACGGAATGTCGTATGAAGTATACATTACAAGTCATTTCCGTTTCAATTATTCACCCACTCGCCAGATGCGGGTATTGTGTGGATATTCTATGCATATTATATCATATGGTGGGGGGGGGGGGGGTAGCTTTCTGTGAGATGAGCAGATATGATTGATGTCTACAAGCAGGCGACCAGCTCCCTCTGAGTCGGAAACCTCGCGTGCCTGTTCCTTGCTCTTCGCTCTTGCTGATTGGCTGTTGATTTAATATAACTGGAAGTTTCACCGATCTTCTCGTTCCTACAGAGAGGATTGTCGTTTTTCAGTCGACCTTTGACGGACGGCTATTTTTACTGGTGAAATTTCTATGAATAATGGAAAATTGAATGTTGAGTAATTGATGTCAGAGTTAGAGGGCTTGAGGAGGAGGAAGAACCACTATTACGTTAGGTCTGTCTATTTATTTATTTATTTATTTATTTATTTACTTATTCATACATACATATGTTTTCATTGGGCACTCTAGCTGCCTCTGTGGATCAGTGGTAGAGTGTCGGCCTCCGGATCCCAAGACAGCGGGTTCAAACCCGGCAGAGGTAGTCGGATTATTGAAGGGCGGAAAAAAGTCCATTCGACACTCCATGTCGTACGATGTCGGCATGTAAAAGATCTCTGGTGACACATTTGGGCCCGGTTTCTTCAACGAATGTTAAGTGTTAACTCTACTGTTAAGGGGACTTAACATATCATTTAACAAAATGGTCGTCTCACCAAGAATTGTTAACTCTAACAAATTGTTAATCCTTGTGTTAAATTAACCTGGCAGGTGGCAGCAGCCCTGTGTTAAACCTCTTAACAACTGCTAAAATTTCAAAATGGAGGCATGTAGGAGACGTAAGTTTGAAGCTTTACTGCTGTATGAAGACTATTTATAAACTGAAGAAGGCAAAGGACGACCCATACTATGAAATACCTACTTTCTAGAGTTGCCAGAAGATATGTTTCTAATTACCAAAGCCATAATGAACAAGATACTAGACGATATTGAAAATAGGTTAGAGTTTCCAACAGTGATGACAAATACCATGAGGTAGGATCCGCTTCGGACTACATGGAGGTGTTAGAACACTAAAATGCGAACACATTTTACTCAAACTTGTCAGGTCTGCAACCGATTAATTTCCAAAAAATGTACGAATTCTCCGATTCTAATGCTACACCTATATACTTGACAGCTGCAATGCACAACGAATGCAGCAGTGGCCAAGTGGTCATCGTACTTGCCTCCGAAACGCGACAATGTGAGTTCGAGTCCCGACGGAGACTCGCATTTTTTATACAAATGAATCATTGTTTCAGGGAATGTGAAGATAAAATGAATGATCAAATTGCAGTGGAACTTTATTTTCTACCTCAAATTAATATATATAAAAAGAGATCCAGCAGTAACGTTTAGGCCTACATTAATTTCAGGTAGAAAATAAACTGTACTGCAATTTTCGTAATATTTTTGTTCCAATTATTATCTTAACGTTCCCTCAAATATTAATTTAATCGTCGTCTTCTTATTATTATTTATCTGTTTACCATCCAATGACCTGGAGCTATAGACAACTGGGGAGGATGGCCAGTACCTCGCCCAGGCGGCCTCACCTGCTATGCTGAACAGGGGCCTTTCTGGGGGATGGGAAGGAAGAGGCCGTGGCCTTAATTTAGGACGGGAAGTGGGAAACCACGAAAAACCACTTCCAGGATGGCTGAGGTGGGAATCGAACCCACCTCTTGACCTCCCGAGGCTGAGTGGACCCCGTTCCAGCCCTCGTACCTCTTTTCAAATTTCGTGGCAAAGCCGAGAGTCGAACCCGGGCCTCCGGGGTTGGCAGCTACACCACAGAGGCGGGCAGGGTCCGGCCTCTACTTTTCAGATATTATGCTTGAGACACTTTTCATGTAATTGTAGGCGACTGTGTTCACGTGTGCAAGAAAAATGTGTGTAGAATCCTGCAAAGAATTCCTGCTGCTACTGCAGGATTAACAAGGCATTACATTATTTTCCCCGCAATAAAATAATGCTCGAAAACCATTCAAAACACATCAATTATCACATTTTCCCGGTGATAAGAATATAAGAGTAGGCTATATCGAATGTTGTGATATAACAGTCCGTTCTTTCATTTTTTTAAGCGCATTCGCATGATTTTAAATTAAAATTAAATGAAATAAAACTCGCATTCATCATAATGCTTTTGTTGCCTCTTACTTGACATGTTTACGTCTTATCGGTCTCCGCTAACCATAACATACAATAATGTCAACCTTGTGTCTGTGTGACAAAATACTATTTCAACACACCACTAGGAGCGCTTTATGTAAAGAAACAAAAGACGCTCACTGCCAAACGCGTTCAGAAATCTCACTGAAATGTCTTAATTTGTCTTTAACAATTGTTTCTTAACAAATGTTGGAAACGTGTTCGTGAAACAGGGCACTTTTAAACAAAGTGTTAAATTAATAACAATTGTTAGTTAACATTTGTTAAGTAAAATTTAACATACAGTTGAAGAAACCGGGCATTGGTGTTTACCCGACAAAATTAATTAAATCTCAGCCATAGACGCCCAAGAGAGTTTCGGTTTACTCGGTCTGCCATCTAGTGAACGTAGAGTAAAACGGAACGTCGAAATTGACGAGCAGACAGCCAGATGGCGTCAAATTGAAATGTCTGCACACGGTAGCTCAGGCCATAACGATTATTATTATTATTATTATTATTATTATTATTATTATTATTATTATTATTATTATTATTATTATTATTATTATTATTGGACACTCTGAAGAATTTAAACACTTTCTTCGGTCAGTCTGCGAACTTATCTTCTTTGAATGAATTAACTCTTTGAGCCAGCTGGACGCACTGCGCACACTGGGTACCATACATCAGAGACCTGTGATAATTTCAGAGCACTAGGATGACGGTAGCGCGCAAAGAGACGAAAGGGCCATGAATGCTGAAAAAGCAGAGCCCCTCGCCTCACAAACCTAATGGTCAAGGTCAGAGGAATATGATAATTGATCAAGGGGTGTCGGGCAAGATTCTGGAATTGGCAAGTGAAAGTAATATATGACAACCGGGTCGCTATGTTTTCCACAGCTTATTTCCTTGCCGTTCAGTCGTTAGCATCTGACCTTGAGCATTTAGAAGAAAAGGTGAGGAAGTTGTGACACTTGCGCGGAAGGCTAAGGAAGATTGGAATACAGAAACAGGGGAGGGGAAGGCCCACCCGGTAAGTGGAGTTCATTGCTACAGTTGATACCTGTGTGACAACTAGTGTTCCGTGTTGAACTTATATTGTGGACTATACCAGTGAAGATCAAATGACTTATTGGCGGTGCGTATATTTCAAGAAAAGTAAAAGTAAAGGAAGAATAACAACGAACATATATTTACGAATCATAACAATGTAGACAATTAACCAGAAAAACAAACCCCATGGCGCAACAGCCCGTGAAGGGCCTTGGTCTACCAAGTGACCACTGTTCAGCCCGAAGGCCTGCAGAATACGAGGTCAGCACGACGAATTTTCACGGTAGTTATTCTTGGCTCTCTACACCAGCACCGCTATCTCACTATCAGATAGCTCCTCAATTCTAATCTTATCACTTCGAACCAGCCCTCAGATTCAGGTAAAAATCACGGACCTGGCCGGGAATCGAACCCGGGGCTTCCGAGTAAGAGGCAGGCACGCTACTCCTACACCATGCGGTCGGCATTTATAAAATTAACAGTTACTTATAGACTGCATCTAAATTCACTACCGTGATTACCAGAGCTAGGATTTTTGATGACATGTCATTGGTTCTAAATAGACATTGCTAACTTGTAGTCTACAGAAATCCCTATCATAGTTCCCACATTGTAGAAATGCTAATTACCGACCAAGAGGCCATGCGGTTAGGGTCGCGCAGCTGTGAGCTTGCATTCGGGAGATAGTGGGTTCGAACCCCACTGTCGGCAGCCCTGAATATGGTTTTCCGTGGTTTTCCATTTTGACACCAGGAAAATGCTGGGGCTGTACCTTAATGAAGGCCACGGCCGCTACCTTCCCAATCTCCCACCCTTCCGTCGCCGAAAACCTTCGATGTGTCATTGCGACGTTAAACAAACAGAAAAAATAAAATAAAAAAAAAAATGCTAATTTATTAGGTCATTTTTGCCATTTTGTATATTAGGTCATTTTATAAAGTTGTAAGTCATTATGTGGTCATTTTATGGAATTTATTGTCCGGCTCCATGGCTAAATGGTTAGCGAGCTGGCCTCTGGTCACAGCAGGGTCGGGAAATGTAACCATAATGGGTTCTAGGTTCATTCCGTTTGCACGGGGGCTGGGTGTACGACCCGCAAGTCGTCTACAGGAGTCAAATCAAAAAGACATGCACCTGGTGAGCCGAATACTATTTTATACTTTTTGAGTCATTTTTTTACATGTTGAAGCATTTACGCGTGTGGTATTGGATTTCCACGAGAGGCCAGTATTTATGTGCATCTTCGTCAAAGTAGCTATCAAATTAGATTAGAAATCCAAAATGTGTGTTAGTATGAACATCCTACTTCTGACTCATGTTAGATAGTGAAAGTCTCCGTGCAAGTGTCACCATCCTACTTCTGACTCATCAGGTAGAGTGAAAGGCTCCGTGCAAGTGTTCCATCCCCAATTGGGAACATGCATCATTTTCAAAAATATTTTTTTTGAAAAGTACACCAATGAAATAGTATGTAAACGTATTACATTGTGGTATGTTGCCTTGTTTTCTACCATTAAAAAAATATTTAATAGTGCCTTTCCGCAAGGCGAGTGAAACGGCCTCTGACGTAAGCGGCGCGCTGTGACGTCACGATCCAGTACCGCATGGAGCTCTACCAGCCGTTGTGCATCAGCCGTTGCTAAAAGCCGATTGTTTATTATTCATGATCGCGAATAACTTCAAAATGACAGAAGGAAGGTTCAAAAGAGCACAATCAGACAATCTATCATGTGTAGATGTCATCATTCTTGAAAAATAGTGACTTTTGTGGCCGCAGAATTTCGCGGATAAAAAACAAGTTTGTAAGTGGCATCTTTTATATACGTGCAATGTACTGTAACCCATAGTATTAGGATAACAACTGAACCTGGATAGATATCACATCACTTTCAACATTTCCTTCTAGACTGATTCCCCTATTAAAGAATAACATTACATTTTCGGGCTTTCAGCATTAGTAAAGTAAGAAATCGGATTTCAGCACTAACATAAACATATATGTAGCATTATAGTACTAGTCCGCTTCTGTGGTGTAGCGGTTAATGTGTGCCACTCCCGGAGGCCCGGTTTCGATTCCCGGCTCTGCCATGAAAGTTGAAAACAAATAGTACGAGGGCTGGAACGGGGTCTACTCAGCCTCGGGAGGTCAACTGAGTAGAAGGGTTTCGAATCCCACCTCAGCCATCCTCGAAGTGGTTTTTCGTATTTTCCTACTTCTCCTCCAGGCACCTAAGGCCACGGCCGTTTCCTTCCCTCTTCCTTGTCTATCCCTTCCGATCCTCCCATCCTCCAACAAGGCCCCTTTTGAGCATAACAGGTGAGGCCTCCTGGGCGAGGTAATGGCCCTCCTCACCAGTTTCATCACCATACTCAAAGTCTCACGTTCCAGGACACTGCCCTTGAAGTGGTAGAGGTGAAATCCCTCGCTGAGTCCGAGAGAAAACCAACCCTGAAGGATAAACTGATTAAGAAAGAAAGAAAGAAAGAAAGATCATAGTACTATAGGGCTATAATCTATCATTCCCAAAAAAATATATATTTATGGTTGGGACAACTGGCCTACCCACTTCCGGGGCCCATGAAAGAGAATTAAATACCTTTGTGGAGGGAAAAAGTTAAACATGATAAAGGTAAATATGACTTCATCTAGTTTTCACAAGTCGGGCTGAGTGGTTCAGACTGTTGAGGTGCTGGCCTTCTGACCCCAACTTGGCAGGTTCGATCCTGGTTCAGTCCGGTGGTAGTTGAAGGTGCTCAAATACGTCAGCCTCGTGTCGGTAGATTTACTGGCACGTAAAATAACTCCTGCAGGACTAAATTCCTGCACATCGGCGTCTCCGAAAATCGTAGAAGTAGTTAGCGGGGCGTGAAGCCAGTAACATTAATTACATTTGGCTTTTAACAAGCTGAGAATATCAGGAAAGAAAAGTGTCCTGGTGACATTTTACTCGCTCAATACAGGAATGTCTTTGGCTGCTGTGACTTTTTTTTTTTTTTTTTTTTTGCTGTTTGCTTTACGTCACACCGTCACATAATGGCGACAGGAAAGGCCTAGGAATGGGAACAAAGCGGCCGTGGCCTTAGGTACAGCCTCAGCATTTGCCTGGTGTGAACATGGGAAACCACGGAAAACCATCTTCAGGGCTGCCGGCAGTGGGGTTCAAAACCCACTATCTCCCGGATGCGAGCTCGCAGCTGCGCGCTCCTAACCGCACGGCTAACTCGCGCGGTATTTTTACCCTTCGGTTTATTGACTTGGCTTGTATAACCTAAAACTTAGGCTAAGTTGGATTATATTTTAAACACCTACATCACTATTTTCACCTGTGTGCAATTATGTTATTTATTTCATTAATATTATGATAATTATTATAATTGAGCATTGTTAACTTATAAGACTCCAACAGACAAGCATTGATTTTGTGTAGAGTTATACATTTGTTAAATTCACGTCGTTTCCTGTCATGATGTACATGCCTATTCTTTGTTTTTACCAATTAAGCTCTTCAATAAAGACATACATAACTGTCCCATGCCAAGATATACTGGTAGAATTAGAGCTGTCAAAATGGTTCATAACCCCTTTGATTTATTATCTTGACATGGATCACCCAAAACATAGGTTAGGTTTGGAGAATACTTTATTAATCAGCATTATTTAATGCGCCGTTTATTACTTTCATATTCCAAGATGTAATTGAAGCATTTAAATAAAGCATCATACATTAAAATTTAAAGTTTTACCACTAGAACAGCTGACATGGAAAAGTGATTTGAAAATTCAAACAAATTCATCTTACGTTAAAATCTTCAAAAAAATAAACTGTAGACTTTTCCGATATATCACCAGCATTTATCCAGCTCGCCAAAATCCATTTCTCCCTAGTTTTAGCGTCTTTGGAACGTTTATAAACAATTTGTTTGGGATGGTATGCGATGTGCTATTGCACATCGGAACTCTACACCATTTATAAGTTTTCTGCCTCACTGTCTGCGCAGGATTCGTTTTAAGTCTAAAATATACCACTCAGATTAATATCCAATGTATAGACCTCGAATTTAACCATACTAGACACTAACGTAAAGTAGAAATACGCGAAGTGTATCCTGCTTCTCACAGCACACTACGTGTTATTTCGTCTGCTAATTCAGTCAACCTGTACGATGACGTCAGGCCAATGAGATCGCGTACTTGCGTGACATGACATTTTCGTAGATTTTTATCACGTTTGGAGTTATTATTTGTACATTCTGATCACATTTTTGAATTCTGCATGCAATTTTGTATCAGATTAGCATATTTTTAATTAAAACCCCGGATCATGCATGTTCCCTATTCTGAGATCATCAGTGGTTCCCTACAGGTGTCAAGAGTGTGATGTATGACTTAATGTACGATAAAAATCCAAATTCAGAAAACATTTCCATAACATTAGCGCTCCCTGAAGCTGCTTACGTGTAATTGAATCCTGTTCACGAGCTGTTAATTGCAGTAGTTTTAAACATGGTATGCTGTTGGAGCTCGTAACGGTATAGTTCAAGTGAATCATTAACTTAACTCAATATTATCCTACATGGAACCAAACTGCTCACACTGAATTTCACATCCCATGTCATGCAGTGTTACCTTTTATGTCATATTTTTTACATTTTTGTTTCGACATTTTCCAACTGGTGATTGCACCTGAAAATAAAGTATACAGTAAACCAAGAGAAAATTTAAAAGTAATTTTGAGGAGTTGATTACATAATGATTTATTAGTACATTTGGCATATAGACGGCTTACGTCTGAAACCTCGTATCTCCCAATGCTCTTCCTACCCATTATATTCCTTCAGACTGGTCACGCCTTCCAGCCACATATTAAAATGCAGTCCATCAGAATAATTTTCGTTGTGTTCATTTTCCGATGCTAATATGTTAAGGACATTGGACCTTACCATACCGTATTGTAGGGATGTTGTTTGCACGGCAATCCTACAGTTTAATGTATTTATGGTTCATTTCCCTTTACACCTTAGCATAGGAAAACACACAACGAAAATTGTTCTGATGGACTGTACATACGTGGCTGGAAGGCCTGGCCCGTCTTAAGGAAGATAATAGATCGGAATTGCATTGAGAGATACGAGGTTTTAGAAGTAAGCCATCGATACGTAGCTTGAAAGATATGGATCTACAGGATTTGGATTGAATATTTTAATTCAGTCACTGCAACTTCTTTTATTAATACCTGATCGACGTTACATGATTTGAAGATCTTGACGAAGAAGAGAGGAATGGTTCCTCTAGCTCCAGCCATTAATCCGATGACTTCGATATCATCCAACTGGTAGAATAGGATGGTTGATTCATAATTATGTTGCTTGCTTGTTCTACATCTGTCCTCTAGAGACAAGCACCGTTCCTGCCCGCAATGTATGTTGAATTTTCAACCCAGAAGCCGACTGAATCCCTTTGCTCCACCGTCAGCTGTCGTAGAAAGTCTAGGCATCACTATGGAGGCGTGCTAGAGAAATTAGTGAAGTAGTTTCCCATTGCTTTTATCACTGAGCCAGACGGTGCTATTATATGTCAGTCTCCGTGAATGGCGTTACTAGCATCGTTCGTACCTCAGTCGCAAAGTATGATACAGGTAGATGAAAGTAACATATTTGTTCTTGTTCATAGCTCAAGATAAGGGAATGGAGGAGCGGAAAGGAACTGGCCACCCTACCGCACGTAAACTCCGGCTCAGGAACACCTCGGCGGAGGTTCGGACCTGCCTTCGGGCAGAAAAACCCTTACCTTACCTTATACCTCAAGACATAGTGTACTGTAAAAAATAAGTCCTACCAGGCACGAATCTCGACTTTACTGAGTTGTATCAGGGAAAATACCTTTACGCGGGTCAGAATCTGAGTCAAATTTCAGTGGTTGGATAGCTATTCATAGTGTCCGGATCTAATCCCGACACAGACGGGTGGTATCTGAGAATGAAACAAAAAAAAAAGAGAAGCAAAGTCACCTCCGTACAGGCCTTGAAGGCCCTTGGAGGAGTGGAAGGTAAAGGCTTCCACCATTGTTAACCTCGGAACGTGATGGGGTAGACTGGTTAGCTCTACGCCCGGCCGCCTGGTACTCATTTTTGGTGTAGGCTGAGTGAACCTCAGGGCCATCTAAGAATGCATAAATACAAAATACGTGTACAACTGTATAACTCCTTTTCTTAATAACATAAACCAATTTTCGTGGCAAAATTCCGTAATTTCCGCGTTTCTTTACAGTAGTTCTGTAATAGTGAAGGGTCGTTAAAACAAATTATTATTATTATTATTATTATTATTATTATTATTATTATTATTATTATTATTATTATTATTATTATTATTATTATTATTATTATTCAGATAGTCCAATTCATTGGCTGAATGGCCAGTGTTGAGGCCTTCGGTTCAGAGCGTCCCGGGTTCGATTTCCGGTCTGGTCGGGGATTTTAATCGCGTCTGATTAATTCTTCTGGCTCGGGGACTGGGTCTTTGGGTTTGACCCAACACTTTCTCTTCATATTCAGACAATAAACTACACTACCAACCACTACAGAAACACGCAATAGTGATCATATCCCTCCATGTAGGATTGGCATCCGGCCGTAATACAAGGCCAAATCCATATTTGCGACTCCTTCCGCATCCGCGAACCCACAGATGAGGGGAAAAGCGGTAGAAGAAGAAGATTTTATTCTTATTCAGATACGTTTCATTCCTCTGACCAATATCGTTTCATTCCCCTGACCAATATCTGTACATTACTCGTAATAGCAACTTAGCAAACATATTTCATTACTCATAAATATTGAAATAATGTCGATAAAATGATTAAAACCTGAAAGTTTACATAGTTATCCACGATATAGGCGTTAGCAATCTTTATAATATGTTTAAACAACAATCAATATAGTGCTCTACACCCCCATTTTGTTACATTGATAAAATTTAGGAACGTTATAAAAGTTTGCTACATTAACTATGTAATTTTTCAAATGGCCCTGCGTTCTGCTCCATTCACTGACTGCAGAGTTTCCCCTGTGTCATTGCACAGTGGGCTAAAATGTGAACTGTGTGATGCAGAGGATAGTCTTGGGTCTATGGTGTAAAAAGGTGTCCGGCAAATGGAATGCCATGTTGTTCCCGTCAGTACGCATAAAAGCTTTTTTTTTTCTTTTTTCACATTTCGGTGGCTCCTAACGCGTACATTGGAGAGAATGAGACCGAAATATAGCTTTATATGACTTCTTATTCTGCCAGACTTTCATTTGCTTACGTTTTTTTCTTTTTGGTTTTTAAGAGGACGTTTCGTCAAGTTTATAGACCCGGAGTTTCGTAGCTCACTATCATTACGCAGTGTGTTCCTTTTTGATATTTCCCTTTATCCCATGTCATTGTGTAATGTAATTTCTTGGATTAGTTATGATGATAATTACCTTAAGCTACAGTATTCGTATTTATCAGTGACTTTCCGTGATACTGGACCGCTCTTGTTTAAACGACGCGTTTATAGTTTACTGACTACCGTATCGATCTGATCTTATTCGGCGATATTCCTTGACCGTTTCTTGATGCGAGTATATTTTTAGTGGTTTGATTTAATTGAATCTGTCCCAAATAGCTGATTTGTTTGTTATTCTCATTTTGTTTTCAAAATATCTTACTAATCGATTGCCTCAATCTACTCCAGTGGGTTTCATTGTATGACTTAACTAATCTCTCTTCTAATACTGCAAGCCATTGTCAACATTTAGCAGGAACCATTTTGCAATAGATAGACATTACAATAAACAAACCATATCATACTCTAGACCCGTGGTGTAGAAGTATCGTACCTGCCTCTTGCCCAGTGGACAAAGGCTCGATTCCATGCTTGCCCAAGGATTTCACTTCTTGACTGAGGGGTGGAACGGAGTTCACTCAACTGATTGTGAGTAACTGTGCGATTTGGGAGGCAACGGAACCAGGAATGAAAGCCAAGCTGAAATGGACGTTGTCATGCTGACCATGCGAAACTCAAATTTTGGATGCCATCTGGCTAGACAGTAGTCGTATTGGCAGGCCAAGCTCCGTTATGGGCCGTGTGCCACTGATTTGTTTTGTTTGTTTTGGTAATATGTACCCTGCTATTTTTATTATAGTTAACCGGGCGAGTTGGCCGTGCGGTTAGGAGCGCGCAGCTATGAACTTGCATCCGGGAGATAGTGGGTTCGAACCCCACTGTCGGCAGTCCTGAAGATGGTTTTCCGTGGTTTCCCATTTTTACACCAGGCAAATATTGGGGCTGTACCTTATTTAAGGCTATGGCCGCTTCCTTCCCATCCCTAGGCCTTTCCTATCCCGTCGTCGCCATAAGACCTATCTGCCGGTGCGACGTAAAGCAAATAGAAAAAAAAAAAGTATTATAGATTCAAACACATTGTGTGTACGTAATCAGCGAAGCGGTTCAGATTTTTGCATGACACATGCATATAAGTTTTCGACAGCGATCTAATGGTGCTTACGAATTTTGGATGGATTGGCTAGAAATCTAATGGATTCAATCGAATCGGAAGAGACATTGGGGTATTCTTGGTTGAATTCCGTATTTCATTAACTCTTGAGGTGCTATTTTAAATGAGAATCATACAGATATTTTCTTTAATAAATAATCGAGCCATCGGTTTTGTCTGCTTTCCTTAATGCTTCGTCTTCCATTGAATTCGTTAATTTCGTATGGGATTATACCATGACAGTACTAGTTCTTATTGCTTTACCTACATTCAGTTGTGTATAATCTCGAAACAGCTCCACTTGGTAGTATTGTGTTCTTGGGCAAGAATTGGATGGGTGCAGTATTGTGCCCAGAAGTTTCGGTAAGAGGAGAAAAAAGTGCGATTTGATCTTTTTTTGCAAACTTAAGTGAAATGGTGTACATTGGGTACAAACGTTTAACGATACCAGGGACATCTTTGGTCCAGCGCTGTCGACTTTTTGATGAAGAGCCAGTCTAACATACAGTTATGAATTGTGTTGTATTGTGGGTAAATGTAGTAATTTAGGTATAGAATTGGGATAGAATATCCAATATTCGGAAAGAGTAATATTTTGACGAATGAAATGACTGTGGAAAAAAAAATCAGTTTAAAATTATTTCCAGAATCGTCGCTTCCTAATCTTGCATGTGGATGTCCTTGCGCACACAGTTATGAGAAAATATAGTTATTGCACTTCAAAGTTCGTATATAACTTAGAAGGATTTCAGTCTGTTAGAAATAATGTAACTGTAAAATTCTTTTAAAATAATAGCAGAATATACCCGGAAAGGATTAAATTCCATTAGAAAAAAATTATATGTTTGGTTGTTGAGAGAACATCATTCTATCAAATCACACTTTCTGATTATTAATTCGTTTAAAAATATGATGAATATTATGAACAAGTGTATAAACATGTTGTTAAAATTCTGTCCTGGGAAGCTGAGAGATGAGGAACTACAACGGACGGAGTGCATCATTAACATACGTTTAAAAACATTTACACATTTATCAAGACACTGTACACGAAATTCTAACATAAATGTTTTACAGTTATTAATAGCATAAACAGTTCTTCAAAAATAAATATAATTAATAACATTATTTATTTATTTATTTATTTATTTATTTATTTATTTATGGTATGGCTTTTAGTACCGGTAGTGTCCGAGGGCATGTTCCGTTCGCCTGGTGCAGGTCTTCCTGTTTGACACCCAAGGACGACCTGTGCGTCTGGGTGTGAGACGATAACGGTAATATGGTAGGAAGAGGATAAAACCCGGTTTCAGAGTAATACCATGTGAATTGATAGAATATGATGAAATGTCGTATGACTTTTCGTGCCGGGATATCCCAGAACGGGTTCGGCTCGCCAGGTGCAGGTCTTTCTATTTGACACCCGTAGGTGACCTGCGCGTCATGATGAGGATGAAATGATGATAAAGACAACACATACACCCAGACCCCGTGCAGTTGGAATTAACCAATTAAGGTTAAAATCCACGACCCGGCCGGGAATCGAACCCGGGACCCTCTGAACCGAAGGCCAATACGCTGACTGTTCAGCCAACGAGTCGGACATAGAATATGATGATATTCTTTCATGAACAAAACATGCCATTCTATTATTAGTTTTTTTCTGTTATTAATTAAATGTTGCCTTTTTCAGGTATTTTTCTAGTTTTATTAATCCTGCATTAGCTTCGACAAACTGATAAACATCAAATTTATATAGTACGCGCACTTTTTAGTGATAGATTTTTGTACTCGGTTGAGGAGTAGACTAAGAAGGAAGCACTGCCGGTTCCGCTAGTACTGCCAACTGAATGAAAATGAAATCTGAATTGAATCGATAATATGATCGATCGATATGAATTTTCTAAACCTTTATTATCTTACGCCAACAACTGTGCCACACACACAATAAATAATACTATATGACATTTCCCGATGCGAAACGTGTTCCTAGCGTGAATTCTATAGTTTGGCTTTGCTGTGTAAACAACAACAGTACGAGTACTTAAAGTGTACGTCAGATGTCTCGCAGCGATGATAAGCGATTCTTAGTTTGTGTTACAAAGGTTGCCAATACGAATTTCGAAGATGACCGAAGTTGACCGATGCAGCACTAGAGTGTAAATCTATCGCTAAAAAGTGCGCAGATAGTACATATTAACTAAGTAAAAACTGAAAATAAAATGGCTTCCACTTTAGCAAACTACGACATTCGTTCACAAATCTGGTAGTTTGGTTCTTACAGTGAATTAATTATTTATTTTCTAATTAATCGACCTCTGATTTAACAGAACGGTAATAATAATAATAATAATAATAATAATAATAATAATAATAATAATAATAATCTGCGCTGCATCTAATTGCGATACAAATTGACATTATGAAACTCAAGCAATGGTTTAATTTCAACTTTAACAGCAATGATTAACAACTGCTTATCCATACTGTTAGATTGCATTGAGCGAAGTAAGTTATGTACTGTATTCATTAGTGCTTCTGTAGATCAGTGGTAGAGTGTCGACCTCCGGATCTCAACATCGCGGGTTCAAACCCAGCAGAGGTAGGCGAATTTTTGAAAGGCGGAAAAGAAGTCCATTCGACACTCTATGTCGTACGATATCGGCATGTAAAACATCTCTGGTGACACATTTGGTGCTTATCCGACAAAATTCATTTAGAAATGCAGCAAGAGAGATGCGGTTTACTCTGCCATCCTGGGGGCCTGGAGCAGCCAGATGGCTTCAAATTAAAATGTCTGCATGCGGTAGGTGAAGTACGATTATTATTTACTGTATTAATTCGTAGAACTATATTTCATCATATTAAAATCTATTGAGAACTGACCGAATTGTACTCTTTCTGTTTGTAAGTTTGGTTCTTCTTCAGAAACCAGCAGCCAAAGCGCCACGCGAGTTGGCCGTGCGGTTAGGGGCGCGCAGCAGTGAGCTTGCATTCGGAAGATAGTGGGTTTGAACCCCACTATCGACAGCCCTGAAGATGGTTTTCTGTGGTTTCCAATTTTCACACCACTGGGGCTGTACCTTAATTAAGGCCACGACCGCTTTCTTCCAACTCCTAGGCCTTTCCTATCCGATCGTCGCCATAAGACCTATCTGTGTCGGTGCGACGTAAAGCCACTAGCAAAAAACCTGCTATTTCAAATCCTACCCCAGTTGTTGCACTAGGCGGAGACTACTACTACTACTACTACTACTACTACTACTACTACTACTACTACTACTACTACTACTGAGTGACCGTAGAAAATATGATACACAAGTACACTATGATGTACTGAAAGGAGTGGAAAGCAGTCTTACACAAATTAGTCTTTGTTTATAGGAGCTTGTGATTTAACATTAGCCCAAGGGCTTTAGCTAGTTAGATTAAGCAAAGCATGAATTGAAGTAAATTGTTGTCGATATATAGAGTCTTTGGGAGATAGTACAAATATCCTTTCTGTTGCTGCTGCTGCTGCTGTTGTTGTTGATGTTGATGTTGATGATGATGATGATGATGATGATGTGAGTTGTTGAAAGAGGTCTGGCATCTAGGTCATCAGCCCACTTCTGGTTTGGGTAGGGCCCTGAATACATATGGTATCAAAATGCCCTATTTAAAAAAATTGAAGTAGAAAATTGGATGTTTGTAGCCCAGGTAGTATTTAATGACGAACGACTTAGGGCTTTGCTGACGTACATAATACTTTCCAGTGTTAACACGTAGAACATTTTCATACAGCTTATACATTCATACTGTCTGAAGCTACAGTGCAGTCGTAAATAGAATTGCTTCTTACACATCACGCGTGCGTATGCCTGAAGCATGGTGGTATAAGCTGAGGGACAAACTAAGCTACTTCCTTCCTCACAAACAAAACGCTCTTCTTCAAGCTCCTCGCTCGGACAATCCGTTAGCTAAAGTTATATATATTACGAAGTGGGGACATTCAACCCTACCTTCCATAAGGTTATTACTTATCTCCCAAACTCCCTGTACTGCTTGTGGTTTTGTGGACAAAAGAAAAGTCATCCTACGAGAAGTGAACGCTAGCTCAGAATGTCTCTTCATTGATCCCTTAGTCGAACTGGGAAGCACTGATCAGGTTTCAAATATGTGGGACTACACTGAGCACAAAGTAAGTACCAGAACGTTTTGCAGCTTGTGCTGGGGGGGAGAACACATTTCCTTTATGTGAATAGTGGTTAAATATCGTCGCCATAAGACCTATCTGTGTCGGTGCGACTTAAAGCAGATTGTATTTTTTTAAAGTAGTGGTTAGCAAAGTATATTTGCCAGCAACGTGTTGAAAACTAACTGTTGGCATGATACTTTGTTTTTATCTCGGATAAAAGTCGAAAATGTGTTCAGTTCAGTTTTGTCTGTTGCCTATGTTTGTTTGTTAAGATCACGGGAAAATGGCTCAGCAGAATTTCTTGAAACCCGATATTTAAGTTTAGAAAGAGCCGGCCTTTCCAGTAGGCTATATATTGTTTGATTAGTGTACAAAGGTGTAGCAATATTAAGGGGACCAAGTGAGGAAATGTCAAATTTTTCCGTTAATATTAACTGTATCGATACACTGTACGTAGTAACAGTTGTGCAGAATATAATTTCCGATTTTTAATCTTTCATGCGTCATAAAGAATAAATAATAACAGTAACTAGCAGTTTTTTAATTACTCACAAACTTCAAATTATCTCCAGAAGTATTCTGTAAGGTGTACGTAACAAAATCCAATTTGTAGTCTATTATATCTGATGCATTTCTGCAATACCGGCTCTACCAGTGGAGATAATGGCGAATTTTTATTGCCAAGTCCATCAACGGCGATCACCGCTGACGTGGACATATTGTTCTGTCGTCATGGCAACGAGCTAACTGGCGGCGTTGGTGATTGTTATGATCGTGATTATTTTTAAAGGTGCAAAACGTCGTGGTCATTAGCCGCTGTTGATCACCAAGATATGAAAATGACCACTGAAATTAGAAAATAAATGTGAAGGAATGATCACTCTAAGAATGCTGGAGAAGGAGTTGTTGAAAGCTTTGGTCTTGAATTACCGAGCCGGAAGGAAATGAATTTGTGAGGGATTTCAGCGTCCTAAGCCCCTACAACTTACCAACAATAACATTACACTGACTGTATATTGTTGTTTCGCCTGTACCCAATTTTTTATAGATTCAGTATTTTTGCATTTGTCTCTTGGAACAGGCCAGAACAAAATGTAGTAGGCCGTGACAGTGTGGAAGCTCCCGAGGTATGGGACATCCGAAGCACAACTACTGCGTCCTACTCATAAGGCCAGTCGAGAACTTTCTTGCCCAATGAGGAAAGCAATGGCAAATTAACTCACTCCTCAACTTGCCCTGCACGCCTAATTATGACGCCGCCATGGGTTTTGGCGGTTTCTCTATAATTGCATAACCTGCGGTGGTGCTATTCGAGGATCAACCAGCCTCTGACAGACTCTATTGTTAATTGAGGTGCTCTATCTCTTCCGCTGCTACTCATTTCTGCAAGATGTCATTACTGCTGTCATTACGGAAAGTAACCCTTCAATGACGGGTAAAGTAATAATAATAATAATAAAAATAATAATAATAATAATAATTAGGGCTCGGATGTTTAGGAAAAGTCATATTTTTTCTTTGTCTCTATTTTCTTAGCTGGTTGGATTTTGGTGCAAATCAGGTGATTATAGTCACTATGAAGTGGTTTTTATTTGTCATATAAATGCATATTTTAGTTATTTTTTGTCATAAGGTCATATTTTGAGCTATTTTCGTAGAAACGTCATATTTCGGTCATATTTCGGCGGTTTGGCGACAACTGTAGCTGTGCAAAGTCATCGTCAACTTTCCGAATGAGAACTAGTATTTACAAAACGCCTTTTCCGTATCAAATCTGTAGTTAATACAAATTGAATACTCTGTCTCTTCTATCAAGGTTGTGCAGGAATTGTTTTCCTACAGTTTGTCAGCAAGTCGGACATATATTAAGTCGAACTTTGGAATTATATCGAGTCCAATTACTCGCTTAGAAGCTGCTAGCTTAGAATTTCATACAAGTATTGAAATTGTGAGAAGTGTTGAACTTGCAGCACAACAATCACATGGAATAGTTGGCGTCAGTGTAATATGGAAACTTTAAAATTTGCTTAATCAAAGTGACGGTTTTCGCTGTGTGTGCAAGATAAATGATGTTCATAGGGGAGAAGATACCAGTATATTTCAAGATGAGTGCATACTCGACAGCAGTGATTTAATATTATTTAAATATACACCTTTTGCTAGCTGCTTTACGTCGCACCGACACAGATAGGTCTTATGGCGACGATGGGACGGGAAAAGGATAAGAGTGGGAAGGAAGCGGTCGTGGCCTTAATTAAGGTACAGCCCCAGCATTTGCCTGGTGTGAAAATGGGAAACCACGGAAAACCTTTTTCAGGGCTGCCGACAGTGGGGTTCGAACCTACTATCTCCCGAATACTGGATACTGGCCGCACTTAAGCGACTGCAGCTATCGAGCTCGGTTAAATATGTACCCAACAGCGTCTTGTGACTTTAACGCATTTGAGCAATATTAATGTAATCTGGGCTTAAACGTTTCAAAATATTTTTAAAAATAGGTTGATTTCTAGTTTTCTTCGTTTTCAAACCACCAATGAAGGGTACAAACATATTTTGACTCTTAAAATGTTGTGTGATATATAATCTTAGCGAACTTAGTATTTTATACGTGTGTATTCACGAATGTTTGATAAGTGAATCAAGGACAATACACTGTGAATAACAGCTAAACATGTATATTCAGGAAAATAATATGAAAGTAAGGATAAAGAATTTAGTTGACAAATATGTATCAAAGGAATTGACGTTTCGATTTATACCTTATTTTAAAATGGCCATATTTAGGTTAACCACTTTCGAGTCATATTTCGTCACTTTTGAGGTCATATTTTCTTGCTTAGTTGGGCTGTTTTAGGTCTTAAACATCCGAGCCCTAATAACAATAATAATAATAATAATAGACCTAAGCTACCGTGTGACGCCATCTGGCTGCTTGCTCGTCATCTTCGACTCCGTTTCACTCCAGGTCTACTAGATGGTAGGGTAAACATAATCTCTTTTGGGCGTCTATGGCTGAATTTTAATAATTTTTTCGGATTGGCATTAACTGTGTTTCCATAGATCTTTTACATGCCGACATGGTACGACATGGAGTGTCGGATGAACTTTTTTTCGCCCTTCATAAAATCCGACTACTTCAGTTGGGTTTTAACCAGAAGGCCGACAGAGGGAGCTAACGACGGGTGGAAAAATAATGTTAGTTGTTTTACATCGCACTGACTACTGTACTTGGAGACGACGGGTAGTCTACATTTAAAATTCTTCAGAGGGACTGACAGGCATTTTCTTACATAGGAAGGGTGTATTTCCTGAGCTAGAGACAGCCTGTTCAAGTTCCGTGCATGCCTCTCGTTATATTTTGATGTTCTATGATCGAGTTACCCTTTAATGAAGGTTGTGTGTCGCTACTGCATTTTGTGAGAGCTAATGAGGGAGTGTGGCTGAAGTTGTTAAACAAACAGGATAGACAAAGTCAGCAGACTGTCCATCTGGCCGGGAAAAGTTTGGACCGTGCTTCACTTTCCAATATTGTGGTGCCAGGTGTCTGGTTTACACATCTCATAGCATTGTAATATGTAAATGGTGTTATTTGATCTGGAAGGCATGCACCAGCTGCAGGCTACAGGTGCCTGCCTACCAACTACAGTACTCCGTTTTCGGCCGGGATTCTCTTCCACCCCATTCCCCATCATGTCCCCACTTATGCCGTGTGCGGACTGAGGTTTTCTAGTAATCCACTGCTGAATATCGTACAGAATGAGAGTTGAATTTTAATGATGATAATTCCACACTTGATCTACACGAAGAGATACGAACTAAGTAGAAAAGAGATTCATATTTGAATTTTTATTGGCAAACCTCGTTGTTTGAATAATCAGTTCTTGGACTGGCTTTCAGCCCTCCGTATTATTCTATCATACCTTGAACTAAACTTTACCGGGCGAGTTGGCCATGCGGTTAGGGTCGCGCAGCTGTGAGCTTGCATCCGCGAGATAGTGGATTCGAACCCCACTGTCGGCAGCCCTGAAGATGGATTTTCGTGGTTTCCCATTTTCACATCAGGCAAATGCTGGGACTGTACCTTAATTAAGGCCACGGCCGCTTCCTTCCCACTAGTAGGCCTTTCCTATTCCATCGTCGCCATAAGACCTATCTGTGTCGGTGCGACGTAAGGCAAAAAAACTTAAGCTTATTACTACTTATTACGCGCTCTCCTCTTCTTACAGAGTTGCGAGGTAGAATTCTGGTCGACATAGAAACCTTAGACGAGATTTACTGTTACGTAAACTATTTTATTTTGCTACGAAAATCCAGCACTTCCCTATTATTATTATTATTATTATTATTATTATTATTATTATTATTATTTGGTTTAACGCCCATTAGAACTGTTGGTGTCGTAATTTCGTTCCAAAGGAGTTCTTTAACGTGCCAAAATTGCAGCATTTTAGTATCCTCAGATGACACCGACTTCAGTCTGGATAGAACCCACTAACTTGAAAAAAGAAGGCAAAAACGACAAACTCACTGCTTAACTGAGTTAACTTTACCACCGCCATCATCATCATCATCATCATCATCATCATCATCATCGCCATTATAATTGTGGAACAGAATGTTAGCTAGTCATAAAGAGGCACGAACAACAGCTTTATGTCATGGAAATGAGGATGTGTGGACAGTATTTGGTGTGGTCCCGGTTCTTGAAAAGCTGTGAGAGAATCGTCTGCGGTGGCATGACCACGTAGACACGTACTACGCAGCAACGGCTTTTCAGTTGGGAGTACAGTGCTGGATTTATATCCCAAGGAGCAAAGACCACGAGGGCCATCAAAGAAACGTTGGCTCAACTCTCTGCGGGAGTTCATCACCTCTCAGTATTACCGCACTTTGTTGCTTACAATCCCAAGATTTTGAGTTTGGTTGTTTCTTACCCAATACATTGCACTCCAGAACTATTCATTAGTGTATCAAGATGTGTCCGGTCACCTCATCTCTTCCTCTAGTTAAATTTCGTTATTTAAACAGAATAATAATTCGGATCAGACCTTATTAATTCACCTTCCCGTCACCCTTTTAGCCTTTGATGTTTACCTGGAAAAGTATAAGGTAGAAGAACTGATGAAACCACTCTATTACGCTTTTGGTTGAATTGTAACAACAATAAAAATGCAAATTAGTAGAAGCCTTTTGTCGCTGATAAGTTTTCCGGCATTGAAATTACGTATTTATATAAATGAGTCTCGCATCGGTTTATTTGCTAGTGGCAGTTTAACGCAGGTATTTCCTTCCGAAAAAATAGACGTATTTTTATGGGCTTTTTTGTAACTGTAATTAGAATTAGATGTGTAGACAGATTATTATTATTATTATTATTATTATTATTATTATTATTATTATTATTATTATTATTATTATTATTATTAATTCGTTAATCCAGCTAAAACGGACTTAAAGCAGTGATGCGTGTGAAGAATCTTAAAGTTCGTTTATGTAACACCTTGGTATTCTGCGCCGTTCGTTTTCATTTTCATCCCTTTTAAAGCCCCGTCGTTCATTGAAAGTTTTATGAAAAAGCTGAATGATGTGAAGGTGTCTGTGCAGTGAACGCCTTCGGAGATGGATCGTTTCTGAAGCGTCAAATTTCACGCGTGCCGACATCGCATCACATCCTTGCTTCAATGGATGCGGCTGAGAGGAAATCTTGGGGGCTGGAGACAATCTCCAGTGTGTTGCGACAATAAGGAGGTCTTGCTTCTATAGTCTCTCAGCTAATATATGAGGGAAGGACGGTTTTATAAATGATAAATGGTTCTTTCTTCCCTCAGTGAAGGGATAAATGAAAAATGAAAGTGAAATTGAAAACCTGAGTACTAGGGTGCACTGCATTCGTTACTTTGCCTTTTGCGTTATAGTACTTCCGGAATTATTGTCCGTTTCCTTTTAATATTGCAGAAGTTCTGTTATTAAGGTACGACTCCTATTAAAATTGTGTGCGAGGATACGGATATTACGTATACATATTTCAGATACGTATATTGGTGGCGTTGGTACCAATATGTATTACACAGTACGTCTCCAGCGATTCAATATTTATGACACGAAACGTTGTTATTCACTGTATAAACGTTTGCCTGTTTACCATGTCGGACATATCAAATCTGTCTGTGTGTCTGTAAGTGTAGCTTCTCAGCGTCGAAGCGATGTTAATCTTTAATCTTTCCATACAGCTCTCAGTCGTTAAAATAATAAATTGATGATGCTGATGATTCTTGTTGTTTTAAGGGGCCTAACATCGATGGTCATCGGCCCCAAAATATTAAATTAACACACAGTGATAAGTTAGCAAGGGCAGTGGCGTGCGGTGAACATATTCATTACCCCAGCTGCAAAAATATAAACAATCGTAGCCCCACTACACTCTCTAAAGTCAACATTACCATTTTATAAGGCTGCATTTTTCGTGGAAAGGTCTACCTGAGAAAGATCTTTCAAGAATATTTTCAACCACACACTCGCATAAACTTCCAAATCGATATTCACGACAGTGACGATACCATCATAACTTAATCTATAGCAGATTTTAATCAATGTACTTATAGTTTCATCCGGTGACGCTTCGTGATAGTACAGTCATGGTTTTCACAAAAATACACTGGGACTAACTATTTGTTTTTTACTTAAAAAGCTTAATCTAAACTGAATCAGAAAAATGTAACTGGTATTTTACCGTCGCCGAAGTTTTATAGTTTCACTCGCATACTGAGTGTACGTGCATCAACGACAAACGAGGGAAAATATTCGTCACGACGTATAACACACGTTATATTCATGAAGAATGCCACAGAACTCGCGAAGCCTTCACCTATAATCCAAGAGGAACACTACAAAAATTTACCATATAACCATCATCACAGACAACCAAATACAAAATTCTTTTACTACGCGCTTAGCTGTGTGTTCATGCTGGGCAACCTAAATATTTTTCTGCGGCTATCGGGAAACATACTCTACACGTGCCCTCAGTGAATTGCTCGAAAAACTGTATACATGCCTAAACCCAAGAATTAAATATATTTTTCTATAATGCAATTGATTCCATAAAATGGCTCTATTTTTATTAGCAAGACGATGTGCAAGTGCCTATACTGTTAATATATTGACATTTTTCTTGTAGTCTGTAGTCTGTGGTGCTGACCACTTCGAGTGTCTAGTATTAACACCAATATACCTTTCCCAAGCTAGCCAGCCTGTCGCCGTAAATTGCTGTCGGGGGAGGGCCCACAGCTCCGCCCCGCTCCCAGGACAAGGAAGCTTCAAGTGCATGCGTCAACCAAGCGACCTTACATTTCGCTGGGATAGCTCTCTTTCGTGTCGGCAAGGAAACCCAGCTCGCTGGAGAACCTGAACTGCGGTAATGCGAACGGATTGTCGAGACAACTGTACTTGGCGGGGCTTCGATCTTCGCAATTTTTTAAACAGTATCAAAAGAGTTCTAAGGAACAATTAGAAAATTCAGGATTAATCCTCAGTGCATGCCAGTGAGCAACAGTAAAGATGGAACAGGGATAGTATTTGTATTCTTAATTATTTTTCAAAAATGTCTCCAAATGCCTTACCCCAGAAGCAGCCAAAGCTATTCTATTTTGAACAACAGCAGGCAAACATGAAGAATATACATACATATATACATAGGGCCTACATACATACATACATACATACATACATACATACATACATACATACATACATACATACATACATACATACATACATAACTTCTATTATCGATTGCTGGACTGAGTGGCTCACACGGTAGAGATATGGCCTTCTGAACCAAGTTGGCATGTTCGATCCCAGCTCAGTCCAGTGAAGGTGCTCAGATACGTCAGCCTCGTGTCGACAGATTTACCGGCACGTAATAGAAGTTCTGCAGGACAACATTTCGATACATCACTGTTTCCGAAAACCGTGAAGATAGTTAAGGTGAAGTAAAATTAAATAACAATTCAATACCCTCTACGACCTAGTTCAGTAGTATTTTAGGTATTCATATCACCTGAGCCCAATGATACCTGCAACTTAATCCAGTGTCCGACTTTAATAATATTCTTTTTCAGTTGATCCTAATTTTTCGCCTAGCAATCAACTTAATTCTAGTAAAATTCTACTTCGCTTCTCTAAAGCACATTTTGATTGAAGACTTAACGATGCAAAGTTATTAAAAGTTGCTAACCAACTTCCTTCTTAAATATTTATTAGATCGTAACTACAATCGTTTATATTAGTAGGAGGGTCTCGCGGCTGGGAAATCTATGTCTGCGGTTGGGCCTTTCCTCAAGAGTTCTCTTCAGAACAGTGTAGAAGGAGAAGAATATTAGAATATTACGTGGTCACCCCCACGATATCGACGGCCGCATTGGTGGCTTTCATGACCGAATCCGCTGCCTCCCATATCAAGAGCTCCTCAGTTGGTATCACGAGCCAGAGTCAACCAAGAGCCAACTCTCTGTCTCAGGTTAAATTTCTTGGGCTATCCGGGAATGAAACCTGGGATCTCCAGGTAAGAGATAGCCACGCTGTCACTACACTACTGGACTGGCTTCGTGATATTATACTGTGCTCTATTACCATCAATCACATAGTCTGAAGTGCCGTACTTAAGTGTTTTTGTCATTGACGAGCAAGGAGCCAGATGGTGTCAAATTAAAAAAAAAATACTTGCACACGGTAGCTGAGGCCATACGATTATTATTATTATTATTATTATTATTATTATTATTATTATTATTATTATTATTTTCATCATTTTGTGGTAGCCATTTTCAGTTTCGACTCAGTTAATTTATAGGCCTAAGTGTCAAGTATAATCTGTGTCCGCCTCTGTCGTGTAGTGGTTAATGTGATTAGGTGCCACCTCGTGGGACCCGGATTCGATTCCCTGCACTGCCACGAAATTTGAACAGTGGTACGAGGACTGGGACGGGGTCTATTCATCCTCGGGAGATCAAGTGAGTAGACGGGGTTAGATTCCCACCTCAGCCATCCTCGAAGTGGTTTCCCTCTTCTTCTCCAGGCAAATGCCGGGATGATACCCAACTTACGGCCACGGCTGCGTCCTTCCCTCTTCCTTGCCTATCCCTACCAAACTTCCGATCCTTCACAAGGCCCCTGTTCAGCATAGTAAGTGAGGCCGCCTGGGCGAGGTGCTGGTCCTCCTTCCCAGTTATCCCCGACCAAATGTCTCACGCTCCAGCACGCTGCACTTGAGGCGGTAGAGGTGGGATCCCTCGCAGAGTCCGAGAGAAAAACCAGCCCTGGTCGATAAACGAATTAAAAAAACAAAGAAAGGAATAAAGAAAGGAAGAAAGGAAGGAAGAAAGTTATCTAAGTTTCGACAGATTGAAGAACCTAACAGTCATAAAGTACCGGTACTTAATTGCAGTAAATTACCTGTAGTTAAGAAATATATAAATATATATATTAGGGGCTGCCTGGCCGAGGCGGTAAAGGCGTGCTCGGTTAGGCGGAAGGACGTGGGTTCGAATCCCCGTCAGGAAGTCGTAAAATTTAAGAAACGAGAATTCCACTTCCGGAGGTGCATATGGCCCTGAGGTTCACTCAGCCTACACCAAAAATGAGTACCGGGTTAATTCCTGGCGGCAAAGGCGGCCGGGCGTAGAGCTAACCACTCTACCCCATCACGTGCCGAGGTTAACAATGATGGAAGCCTTTACCTTCCACTCCTCCAAGGGCCTTCATGGCCTGTACGGAGGTGACTTTGCTTTGCTTTGCTTAAGAAATATTTTTGGGTAATCAATTTGCAGTTCACATTCGACTGGGGATAAACGATTCAGAAGATTTGCCATTGGTTATCTGCACATTTTGGTTGGTTAGGCGTTCGGCATTATGTTAAAGGTATTAGAATCTATTCTAGAACAGTTGTTTGGATTTTAATAGTGCTTATATAGCAGACTCTTATCAGTAGATTTTCTGGTTCGTTCCCAGGGTAAAATTATATTACTTCTGCACGTCTTAAGGCTGACAGATGTTGGAAGTACGTTCAAAGTACAGTATAATAGTTATTATTATTATTATTATTATTATTATTATTATTATTATTATTGTGTGATTTATTCTCCTGTAGATAATCAGTCTATTCTATTATATACCATTTAAAGGTTTTCTAAATGTTCGTTTTTGTCGGTATCTTTGTTTAATACACACAAATTTCGAGACGGTGAAATAAAACATCTTGTATGTAACGTGGTACTGCATACGTTGACGGAATTTACACTAGAACAGATCAGATAACATGTATTTTGAACGTAAAAGCCAGGTGTAACAAACAAGTTACACCTTCTGGGTATATCCGGGAGGTAGTGGGTTCGAACCTCACTGCCGGCAGCCCTGAAGATTGTTTTCCGCGGTTTCCCATTTTCACACCAGGCAAATGCTGGGACTGTACCATAATTAAGGCCACGGCCGATTCATTCCCACTTCTAGCCATTTCCTATCCCATCGTCGCCAAAAGACCTTTTCGTGTCGGTGCGACGTAAAGGCAACTGTAAAAAAATTAAAAAAATATTCTGGGCATATACTTTTTTCATGCCTTAGGCAGAGTGACGTAGCCAATTATAGCCTATATGCCGAAACAAGAAACACATTGAATGTAATTACGACTTCGTGAGTACTACCTTATAGCCTACATTTATAATACAACTAGCAAGATACCCGTGCTTCGCTACGGTATTATACTGAAATTTATAATTGAATGCTTATTGTTTTAGATATATAATCCGCCGAAATTCGCGATCTGACTCGTTTTCTGCGAGAATCCACCAAAATTTCCGATCTGACTCGTTTTCTAGTATTTTACGGCACGTTTCCTCCCATTTTTCAATCTTCCTTTCCAGCAATCGATTTCGTACTTCCCGGGCTAGGCTCAGGTATTCCTCCCGGTCAGTTGGGTCCGTAAATCTTTGCCATCTTTTCCTATAAACATTTTTAATACGGATAAAATCCTTCAGGAGATCCGGCGTGGTGTCATATTGGGTGCCTTGGCGGCACTGAACCCGCGGCCGGACTGCATTCTTAGTCAATACCCGTCCAGGAGCCTTTTCCAGCGCGATCCGCACATTTGACGACGGTCCGGAACATTATTATTATTATTATTATTATTATTATTATTATTATTATTATTATTATTATTATTATGAGTTGCTGGAATGGCTGATGACAGGGAAAACCGGAGTATCCGGAGAAAAACCTGTCCCGCCTCCGTTTTGTCCAGCACGAATGTCACATGGAGTGAGCGGGATTTGAACCACGGAACCCAGCTGTGAGAGGCCGGCGCGCTGCTGCCCGAGCAACAGAGGATCCTTATAAGTACATTATGAACAGTAAAATAAATTGGTCTCACCTCCTTCTACACCCCACCGCCGTTAAGTTTATTTACCGCCAACCCCACCCTCCCATAAAAATAGTTTACTTTTTTCACTTCATTTCACACTACTCCCCCCACCCCTAAGTGAATTTTCCCGCAAAAAATACTTGTTTCTTTAATAGTAAAGGATCTTCTAAATACCAGTTATCACGACTCTAACTTCTTCAGTTTTTGATTTATGTGTCCTCATGAAAGAAATTCAACTCCTTTACACTCCCGCCCTCCAAGATGGTTTCGCCCCCAAAAAGCGTTTTCCTTTGTTTTTAAAGGAGATCCAAATACGAATTTTCACGTCTGTAACAACGTTAGTTTTTATTAGATGTATGTATTCTCATTTAATTAAGACAATTAATTTTTCAAATCTTTCACACACCCCCCCCCCCTTCATTGGATTTTCCGAGAATACTTGTTTCTTTACTTTTAAAGCAGATTGCAAATATCAAATTTCACGTCTGTAACATCTTCATTTTTGAGATATCAGTAGCCTAATTAAAAGAATTCAACACCATTTTCAGTCACTTTTACCCTTCCCCTCCGCCCAAGTGGTATTTCCGAAAACTAAAAATACACGTTTCTTTATGTTTAATAGAGATAAAAAAATACCATTTTCCAAAAGTTTTTTTAGATATACTGTAAAACTTCTCATTTTAAAATGTCACCCCTTTTGAGTTCCCCTTAAGTGGAGTTTCCAAAAACAGATCGCCTGTGTTTCTTCACATTTACAGGAGATTCCAAACACCCACTTTTTACGTCTGTAACATTTTACGTTTCCAAGATATTCTGTAGATATAGTCTTTCAAAAATTCACCCCAAATTTTCACTCCTGTTTAACCGCCATTAATTGGATTTTTCAAAAACTAAAAATACCTGTTTCTTTATTTTTAAAGGAGATCCCATATACAAATTTTCAGTTCTGTAATATATTTCCTTTCTGAGATATATGTATCCTCATTAAAGGCATTCAACCCATTTTCACCCTTTTTACACCCCTCCTATTGGGATTAACAGGAAACAAAAAAATACGTGTTCCTTTATGTTTAGAGGAGATCGTAACTGCCAATTTTTACATCTGTAAATTTTAAAGTTTTGAGATATAGATACACTCATTTTAAAAAATTCAACCCCTTTTTCACCCCCCAATAATTGGATTTTCCAAAAACGAAAAAATACCTGTTTCTTCACTTTCAAAGTAGATCCCAAATACCAATTTCCACGTCTGTAATACCTGCACGTTCTGAAATATAAGTAGCCTCATTAAAGGCATTCAACCCATTATTCACCCTTTTACACCCTTCCTATTGGGATTTTCCGAAAACAAAATAATACGTGTTTCTTTATTTTTAAAGGAGATTCTAAATACCAATTTTTATAAACTTCAAAAGTTTTGAGATATAGATACACTCATTTTAAAAAATCACCCCCTTTTCACCCCCCCCCATTAATTGGATTTTCCAAAAACAAAAAATACATGTTTCTTTATTTTTAAAGGAGATCCCAAACACCAATTTTCAGGTCTGTAATATCTTCAGTTTCTGAGATATAAGTAGCCTCATTAAAGGCATTCAACCCCTTTTTCACCCCTTTTCACCCCTCCTATTGGGATTCTCCGAAAACAAAAAAATATGTATTTCTTTATTTTTAATGAGGATTCGAAATACCAATTTTTACATCTGTAAACTTTCAAAATTTTGAGATATAGATACGCTCATTTTAAAAATTCACCCCCCTTTTCACCCTCCCTTGGATTTTCCAAAAAAAAATACGTGTTTCTTAATTTTTAAAAGAGATCAAAAGTACCAATTTTCAGGTCTGTAATATCTACAGTTTCTGAGATATAAGTACCGGTATCCTGATTAAAGGCATTCAACCCGCTTTTCCCCACTTTCACCCTTTTTCACCCCTTCTATTGGGATTTTCTGAAAACAAAAAAAATACGTGTTTCCTTATTTTTAATGAAGATTCTAAATACCAATTTATACATCTGTAAACTTTTAAATTTTTGAGATATAGATACACTCATTTTAAAATTTCACTCCCCTTTTCACCCCCTTAGCGACGGAATATCCAAAAATCCTCTCTTAGTGAGCACCTGCATCTTAATATGAATGTATCCCCAAAATTTCATTTCATTATGTCCAGTAGTTTTGGCTCGGCGATGATGAATCAGTCAGTCAGTCAGTCAGTCAGTCAGTCAGTCAGGACAAGCTATTTTATATATATATAGATTTCGTGTGATTCGAGCAAATGTAATAAGAATTAGGAGAGGTAATTACAATGTAGTATTCCAAATATGGAACTGTGGACAAAGATGGGTCAAGGAAGTGTACAGTAGCTCCGATGGCACGGGAAGTGTGTGCGTAGTCAGTCGGAATGGGAGGCCGCTCTGGTTTATCGCGTCTCTGTGGAACGCAATGTGGTTATAGCTACAATAAACCACTTTTTATTGACACTGAGGATTACCATTTACATTTTAACAGACTATCTCCCCGAGGGTATGGCAAACCACCTGGTCTACTAAATGTTCAGTTTACGAGGAGCACAGTTCATCATTTCGTAATTGAGTGTCGGAAAATGTACTGAAGTGGTTCAGGGGATATAAAAATGAAACATGAGGCCATTACTGAAAAGTGGGAACGTAAATGATAGTCTATTGCTTTTTAAAAAGAATGTTGTCACGGCATTTAGTGAATGTCGCTGCGAGTGAGAATGTGAAAAATAAGTTCCAATCGATCGAACACAATTTAAGGTACGAACAATAAGTTGAGAGCTGGAACAAGAAGTACATTATTTAAACACGTGTTTTATCCATTCCAGTAAACATCCTCAAGCTTTTAAATCTCAATCAAATTAAAAATCACATAAAATAAATGCAGATGTATTTACGAACTGTATATTTGCTAGTGTGCTTATTATTGGTTAATGGTTGTAAGAGATGAACGTTTTTGCCAACTGGGGCACGATGAGAGGATACGCAACCGTAATTGTACAATGAGCTAACTATTCCAACAACACCACACACTAACAAGTTTATAACTTACAACCATGTAACGCTATTTTCTTTCTTTAAGCAGAAGAAGAAGAAGAATATGAATAAGATTATTATTTTAACTTAACTCCGAAGAAGGGATAGTTGGACACTTAACATTATTGGTCATTTTTGTCATTTTAAATTTCAGGGTCTTAAACTTTAGTTCATAAGTCATATAAGTCCTCACCCCATGAAGGTAATTCTTTTTCTGTATTAAAGGACGTATAGTGGAAAAGAGCATAGTCATCACTCATCAGAATCCCAATTCCACCGACTTCACTAAGAAAGATAATTCCAGCTCCTCCCATGGTGTTGATTACAGCAGGTGCTGTCGGTCTCTTGCGAGCGATTCTGCTTCGTCCCATGTCATACAGTACCAGTGAGCTCGAGGTTGCTGGTAAAATATTCACCGTCAGGTGCTCTGAAGACGGCCTCCTGTTCGTCTGTCTTCTTGTGCCAAACCAGTGTATTGCCACTCGGGATACGGAGTATCGGGCGGTACGAAGGATATTATGGTCAGCTATTAGACATCAACTCCGGTCAGCGATTAAATGAAGACTAGGCAAGCCAGTATGCCACAGTGTTTCCTCATTTTTAATATGGTCGATGTACCGTATTATAAAGATTTGAAACAAGCAACGATCCTTCTAATGCAGGGGTTTCCAATTTGTAAGGGCTCGAGGGGCATATTGGAAACCTTAGTCATGTTCGCGGGCCGCACTTAAATAATATGCCAATTTTCGTAAAATTCTGCATATAGTAGGCCTACAGAAGTACCATTATGAAAAAATAATATGCATAATTCAATTGAAATAAAGGTTTGATAACTTTAATTACTTAGGTAAAACATTATTTTACAATTGCATAAAACAGTGAAATTTAGAGCCGGGCTGAGTGGCTCAGGTGGTTGAGGCGCTGGCCTTCTCAAGTGGGTAGGTTCGATGTTAGATCATTCCGAAGGTGCTCAGATACATCAGCCTCGTATCGATTGATTTACCGGCACGTAAAAGAACTCCTGCGTGACAAAATTCTGGCACCTCGGCGTCTCCGAAAAACATCAAAAGTAGTTCGTGGGACGTAAAAACCAACCATTATTATTTGAAATTTGGATTTTAAATATTTAAAATAAAAAGTAATCCATTCAGATCAGGTGAATTTTTAAAAAGAGGAAATAATATTAAAGAATGAACTAGTTCGGACTTGGTTCCATAACTAATATAAAAATTAATACGTTTTGAACGACTTATAAAATATTATTTTGTAACTATCCTTCACATTATTTATTAAAATGCTCCCGCGGGCTGCATTATATGGCTTCGTGGGCCACATGCGGCCCGCGGGCCGCCCTTTGGAAGCCCCTGTATCTAATGACGCTGGCCGACGTCTTGCACGCCTCGCTCGCATACATTGCAGTCGGGAGGACGGTGACAGTACGTGGTAGCTTGAGAGTTTTAGAGACGGATGTTGCGGTATACATGTATGGGCTGCAGTCGATGGGACATCAGTGTGGCTTTCGCAATGAGCGCGAACTTCAGTCTGACAATGAGTATCGCTGTTGTGCGCTATGATACTCCCGAACTAAGTCGAGCGATCGACTTCCTTCAGCAAAGTGGATCTAATATTGACCTTCGCATACCTTACTGCTCGGAGGATTTAAGCAAAGAGCAGAAAAGTCCGAAACCGAGATTATTATAGAGGGAAGCTGGACTGAGTTCGACCGAGCTCGATAGCTGCAGTAGCGTAAGTGCGGCCAGTATCCAGTATTCGGGAGATCGTGGGTTCGAACCCTACTGTCGGCAGCCCTGAAGATGGTTTTCCGTGGTTTTCCATTTTCACACCAGGCAAATGCTGGGGCTGTACCTTAATTAAGGCCACGGCCGCTTCCTTCCCACTCCTAGACCCTTCCTGCCTCATCGTCGCCATAAGACCTATCAGTGTCAGTGCGACGTAAAGGAAATTTTAAAAAAAAATTAAAAAAGACTGCGTTCGGATGCTAGTTTTTGCCATCCGTGCCTCATGGTTATGATTCCTGTGAGGGAGGCGAGTTTTAAATATCCTTTGTCACTACTGAAGTGTAATTCGCTGCCACGCCACGCTAGAAGCTGGCGTATCAATGAGGTGCCTGCTGAACGAGCTTGTTCCTTGTGACAAAGGCGGTTTCCGCCAAGGCAAGCGCTATGATATAGGCGTAGTCTTTTGTTGGGAAAGTCGCTACCGTTTGGTTTAATTAGCGCCTCTGACAGTCAGATTACTGAGAAACTCATGAGTCATTGCCACGTTAAAAGTCTATTAAGGGCTCGTTTCATGGTCATATACCTACCTCCTTTTATGTTTCGAAGTTCTGACGAGGTTTCAAAGGGTATTTAGTTACCTTTTCTTCCCGCTACGCGTGCCTGTAGCAACCTCGCTAATTACCACGCACTCGTACGGGAGATAAGAAGCAATTGGCTATAGGAAAAGCGAAGCTCTGCAATAATCAGACCGCTTTCATAATAGCACTCTCCTCAGTTCAAATAATGAATACACCCGAACGGTTTTTTCTTGCATTTTGTTTCTTTACTTGCTAGTGATTTAACGCTGGACAAACACCAGCGACGCTGAGATAGGGATATTCTTACATTTATAAGTCCAACCTATTTTCTTGAAGTTGTGGAACCTCAGTAACTTGTATCCATATATATTATCAAAGAAAACCATACAATATAAGATCAAATTACAGAATTTAGCTGTCGTTGCTTCGTAGAAGTAGATGTTCAAATTATATGTTAAAAAAAAAAAAGCAGTTCTCATTCCCCTGCGTCACCGCGCTGGCTAAATGTGAAATGTTAAAGGTATAATGCTGGGCTATGTAGGATACGTCCTTATGAAAATATCGTTTTGTATAAAATTTAGCAGTCAAGTGATACAGCATAGGAAAGAACAAATATATTTTTGAACTGTAATTTTTGGCAAGCGTTCTGCGCGATCCTATGATATCAGTTAATCTCTCACATGGGACTGCACACCATTCTCGATGTACTCGTGGAATTGCGGGGTTGGAAAAAGTTAAAGCTACTACTTCAGACTTGTTTCATCTAGCACGTCTTGCACATTTCATCATAGTTCGTTCGAAGTTCATTTGATCACAACTGCGGCTTTTACACTTCTCTACACAAAATTTGAGCTGTGGAGAAAAGTTTATACTCATAAATAGTTTCAACTAGAACTTTTTTTTTGCTAGTTGTTTTACGTGGCATCGACACAGATAGGTCTTACGGTGACGATGGGACAGGAAAGGGCTAGGAGTGGGAAGGAAGCGGCCGTGGCCTTAATTAAGGTACAGCCCCAGCATTTGCCTGGTGTGAAAATGGGAAACCACGGAAAACCATTTTCAGGGCTGCCGACAGTGGGGTTCGAACCTACTATCTCCCGAATACTGGATACTGGTCGCACTTCAGCGACTGTAGCTATCGAGCTCGGTAACTAGAACTTTGGATGATATTATTTTATAGGTTATTGTCCCGTCCATGGTATGTTGTTTCCCCGACGTTGTTATTCATTCCTAGCAGGGTCAGTCTCCGATCCACAAGTTTCACGAATGATTCAAAGGGTAGGGCCAGGACGAGCCTCTCAATTTAGGCTCTTGTGGAAAAAACTTGAGTCCACTTGAGAATGTTTGGACGAAGACGAAACAGATAATGTTCGAGAACTCGCTTGATCCGCCGCTGGCCAGTAGCATGCTCTGTGGGCTGTCATATTAGACCATAGGACAAGATAGCAACTGACAGACACCTTGCCTTTGGACTTGTCCAATCTCTATCTGAGAGTTGCGCAGCTGGGCTGGCGCCCGTTGAAATCAGCCCAGTACGTCCAGGCTAGCTCGACTGATATGCGAACAGCTCTCGTGCCAAGGGTGCGTCACAGTCAAGCCAGAGAAATAACACACTTGGCACGGCATAGGAGCAGCGACGTTTGCTTGTGATAATGAAGCCTTCCTCGCACAGTTTTATACGAAATATTGATTGAAATACAGTACAGAAAAACGACTATAATCGCAAGAAAAAACTCGTTCAAATATCCATGTTTAATTTACACTGCACTCTATATTAACATACACGGTTTTATTTTCATATATTTACACATTCAAAGAAACCTGACACATTGCAATTTTTGTGTTACTGTGTACTGCCACTGAAAGAAAAGAATGGTTGCATGGTATTGTATGTTCCTCGCACTTAATATTTTATCAAACTTAATTTTAATTATTTTTAACATTTAATTCGCCTCCCATACAGGTGACAACCTTGTGGATTCCCACAACGAACGTTATGTTTATAGTTCAATTGTTTATGAGAAAAGTGTGCCTGCGAGGAACTCGTGCAACAGCGTGCGCTCATTGTCTTTTTGAGCCACTGTACAAAGATACGAGATTGAAGCATGCAAGCTACGCTTGACAATCTTTTTGGATGGGAATATCAGAATTTCCACCAAGAAAAGCAAAATTGCTGTTATTCATTCGGTAATATGTAACATATTATTCAGAGAGCTTTATGCTTGATTTTTCATAGTGCCCCAGTGTTTTGTGACTTGCTCTGTTATTTCAGTTTCTGAAAATAGTAGGTATTTCAATCTTATCCTCAATCAATTGCATTCGATCATCCGCTACAACAGTCTCATGCGAATGAACATGCTTCGTTTTGTTGTGGTGTTCTTCATGATATCTTTTCGATATAACCGGCAGCCCACGTAGTACGCGTTTTGCACGGTCCCCCACTTGCACAAGAAAATACTGTTCTTCCCACTGGCTCTCTACAGTTAGATTCGGTGAGGTTCTCGTTATTCATTAGCCTTCTGTCTCCATTTCAAACTCGGGTATCGCCACAATGATCAAGCCTGACTGGCAAACCTCTGCCCGCCATTAATTTTCACGGCCTGTGACGTAACACAACGTCATTGTGGTTGAAACACACCTACTAGCCGTTCGCCCGCCCTCTTGCATTGGGGTGCTCTGGGGAACAAAATCCCACTGTGAGCAATCAGTGATTGCGTGAGGTAGTGGAGAAAGTGAGTTTCTCGTCCTCTCTTTCGAGAGACCGAAATCGGCCATTTTCAGGATCACAAAGGCGCGCAATTATTAGGCAAATATAAATAAAAAGTAAAATAATAATTACGTCTCGGAAAGTAGAAATCAACGTAAAAATGTGCATAAAGTACTATTAGATAGGACAGGAACTTTGGATGCCACAGTCCAGTTGAACGCTCCACGGTATGATCCGCTCGTTTTATCTACCTCACGGTATCATCCACTCGTTTATATAGGTTATTGTAGAAGTAAAATATACTAACATTCACGGTGAACGTCTATATTTTCTGTGCTCAAATCTTGAACACTTCGATGGGAAAAATGAACGTGCAGTAGAAGCTCGACTTAAGGCGATTGTCTGGGAAGATTCTGTACCCCGCGTAATAGTTTAACCGCGGTAAATGAAAAATGGCCTATAGGTC
Source organism: Anabrus simplex (assembly GCF_040414725.1). Classification (NCBI taxonomy): domain Eukaryota; kingdom Metazoa; phylum Arthropoda; class Insecta; order Orthoptera; family Tettigoniidae; genus Anabrus; species Anabrus simplex. The sequence continues at coordinate 1,279,512,788 of NC_090265.1, read as the reverse complement.
GACAGAAGATTGGGAAAATATATGAGGCTACAAGAGAACACAATTTTATGAAAGGCACTGTCACTAAAATACAAACATTCGACATTTCATTCTTCACACGATCGAATATGTTCAGTTTATTGTTCACAGAGTGCGCTTTCCTCTTTTCTTTTGTGACATCACAGCACTCACACCGAAATCGAGACTTAAATAGGAGATCGTGTGACAAAAGCTAAAAACTGACATGGCCACTTGTTTTATAAGTGCGGGTACAGGTAAGCAAGTTTAAGTTGTTGAAGGTTCATCTTAACTTACCCTGTGAACACAAAAGATTGGCCAAATGTTCACGTCCCGTTATTTCTGTGAATAAAAGGGCACGCAGTTTCTAAAACCCAATTCAGTCATCCCTTGTAGTTCTGTTTAACGCGGATTCGGTAATAGTAATATAACAGTAACGCAGAATTCCTCTCTGCAGTTCGTAACTACATTAAGAAAACTTTCCTCTTTTCTTTTGTGACATCATAGCACTCACACCGAAATCGAGACTTAAATAGGAGATCGTGTGATAACGAAGCCTTCCTCGCACAGTTTTATACGAAATATTGATTGAAATACAGTACAGAAAAACGACTATAATCGCAAGAAAAAACTCGTTCAAATATCCATGTTTAATTTACACTCCCCGCGTACTAGTTTAACCGCGGTAAATGAAAAATGGCCTAGGGTAGGGCGGGGCTATTCCGATCACGGGGCAATTCCGATCAAAATAAGAAAGTCTGCTGCTACTCAGCTGCACTGTGCATGTCAGTCGCCATTCTTCTTCAGTCGAGAGCCAGCTTCCTTTGTGCTCAGTGCGTTCGATAGAGGCATCTCAATTCCGATTTGTTTGACACCAACTGGGCGTAATCTTCCACAAGGTAAGTAGCACACTGCTCATTATAGCCTCTGAATAAGGTGCCAGTGATATATCATAAGGTCTAGCGTAGTAATTAACCAACTTTTAAACTTACCCTTACTCCAAGCTTGTTGTCTAAGGATTCTGGTTCACATTGCTGCCACAGATAGCTGCACTTGTCAAACGCGTTTCCAGTCAGGCGGAAAAAACTAAAGCATGACATAGCGGGGCAATTTCGACCAAAATTTTGGGGTAAATGCGATCACTGAAAATAAAGCAGACTGACAAGAGGAAAGTAAACGTAGCACTGTAACTCCCGCTTGCGATGACTAATAGATTATGTGCCTATAAAAAAGTGTAATACGAATTGTTATAAATATTTTAAAACGAGATGTTTTCTACTGAACCGTCCTTAACACAATATTTAGTTCAGACCTGTCTTACTTTAAATGTTATTAAATTATTTTCCTCTCATATAAAAGACTATTACTAGTTACAGACATAGAATTCTTCTTTCTTTTTTCTTTCTTTCTTAATCAGTTTACACTCTAGGGTTGGTTTTTCCCTCGGACTAAGCGACTGATCCCACCTCCACCGCCTCAGGGGCAGTGTCCTGGAGCGTGAGTCTTGGGTAGGGGATACAACTGGACAGGAGGATCAGTGCCTCGCCCAGGTGGCCTCACCTGCTTTGCTAACCAGGGGAATTGTATGGGGATGGGAAGAATGGAAGGGATAGACAAGGAAGAGGGAAGGAAGTGGCCGTGACCTTAAGTTAGATACCATCCCGGCATTTGCCTGGAGGAGAAGTGGGAAACCACGGAAAACCACTTCAAGGATGCCTAAGGAGGGAATCGAAGCCCCCTCTAATCAGTTGACCTCCCGAGGCTGAGTGGACCCCGTCCCAACCCTTGTACCACTTTTCAGACATTGTGGCAGAGTCGGAAATCGAACCCGGACCTCCGGAGTTGACAGCTAATCACACTAACCACTACATCACAGAGACGGACGAAATGCAATTCTTAAATAATTTTATTATGTTAAATATAATAACTGGATATGAATGTTACGTTCAGTGTAGGTACACATTTTAGTAGGTTGTTGAACTAGGTCTACTTTCTATGTTACAGATGGTAAGAACCTACAAGAGAAAAACCGCCCAAGACAAATGGTCTTAACAGATTATTTCACAGGCCATTAGCAGTGTACTGAGAGGAGATATTGGGATCCGAGCAGCTGCAGATATCTTCGGTGTGCCCTATACAACCCTTCAGAATCGGATCCAAAAGGCACGGGTTCGACAGGCGTTACAAGCAGCTGATGATAATAGGACAATTTATAAATCCGTGGGACGACCCTCTGTTTTCAGTATTGACGAAGAAAAGGAACTTTGTGACAGGCTGATGAGTCTTGCAAACAGAGGTTTTGGTCTGACTCCCGTGCAAGTGCGCAGTGCGGCCTATACTTACGCTGAGAGGAAAGGCATTAATGTCCCTTGGAGTAGAAACATTAAAAAATTGGCCGGAAAGGACTGGTTCACAAATTTCATGAAGCGAAATCCTCAGATATCTTTGAGAAAACCCGAGGGCCTATCCAAGGCTAGGGCTGCCGCAATGAATGAAAAGGACGTTGATTTTTTTTACAACATTTACGCTAAATTGTGTGATGAGTTGGGATTTCTTCACTGTCCGGAAAAAATATACAATGCCGATGAGACAGGATTTCCAATAAATAATAAACCACCTAAAATAGTGTGTGGAAAGGGAAAACGTGAAGTTGTCAAACTTACCAGCGTTGAACGTGGTGAAAATGTTACAGTCGTTGCTTGTTTTAGTGCAAGTGGAGTGTACATCCCGCCATTCGTGATCTTCAAGGGTGTTCGATTCCGAGAAGCCTACCAAGAGAATTTGCCTGCAGGTGCTGTAGCAGAAATGTCGGATTCTGGATACATCAATGAGAACCTATTTCTGAAATGGCTTGAACATTTTCAGAAGCACAGATCTCCAGGAAAATGCCTGCTAATTTTAGACGGCCATTCATCTCACTGCTCAATGAAATGCTTAAACTTCTGTTCAGAAAATGCAATTGAACTCCTGTGTTTGCCTCCGCATACAACACATGTCCTTCAGCCTCTAGATCGCACCCTATTCAAACCACTGAAGGCATTTTATCATCAAGAAGCGACTGCATTCATTCACAACCATCCAAATGCATCCATAACTAAGACTGATTTTGGAAAGCTGTTCACAGCAGCGTGGAACAAAGCTGCATCACATGGAAATGCTACAAAGGGGTTTCATTGTACCGGTATTTATCCGTACAATCCTAACATCATACCATCACACAAGTTTCTACCATCAGTAGCCTTCCAATCCGAATCGTCTTCTTCCGCAGTCCATACAGAAGTAGTTCCCAATCTATCGACTCCTTCAACGTCTGGCCATTCTAATCTCCACAAAGCAACTTCACCATCACCTAGCATGACTACATTACATGTAACAACTACTCCATCACCTGTAGCAACTACTCCATCACCTGTATTTAGAGAAATAATACCGAGTCCCAAAAAATCAACATATAACCGCAGGAAGGCGAACAGAAAACAGCAGGCCCGTCACCTCACTTCAGAAGAAAATTTCTCCGAAACTGCTGGAAAGATGAGACTGAAGATGGAAAATGGATTGAAGAAAAGGCCCCACCTGGAAATGAACAAGCTGAAGAGGCGCAGGCTCTTCGAGATCGAGGTCGACAATGACATTTCTCCTGGAAAAGAGAGTAAAGAAATGGAAGATGAAGAGAATGTCCCTTGTGGGTTTTGTGGCATTAAGTGGAGCCAGTCTGCCAGCAGGGGTGATTGGATCCAGTGTCAAAAGTGCAAAGTGTGGTTTCATGAAATGTGTGTTGGTGCTGTCGGTAGAAAGCAGTTCGTGTGTGGAAAATGTATGTGATCGAAATTACCCCATGCCTGATCGCAATTACCCCACATTTTTGCCTGAATAAATATTACGCCATTAAATGCAGAACAATATATGTACAAAAAACTTGTAGTTGTTTAACCACATACTGAATGCTAATGTAGAATATGATAGTTTATCTCTCCCTACAGCAAGCTATAAAGTGATAAGAAAATATTGAATATGTTTTTTTTTCTAAATTTTACTTGAAGTGATCGGAATAGCCCCGTCCTACCCTATAGGTCGACAGAAGATTGGGAACATATAGGAGGCTACAAGAGAACACAATACAAACATTCGACATTTCATTCTTTCATTCTTCACACGATCGAATATGTTCAGTTTATTGTTCACAGAGTGCGCTTTCCTCTTTTCCGTGAATAAAAGGGCACGCAGTTTCTAAAACCCAATTTAGTCACCCCTTGAAGTTCTGTTTAACGCGGATTCGGTAATAGTAATATAACAGTAACGCAGAATTCCTCTCTGCAGTTCGTAACTACATTAAGAAAACAATAATTTTATTGATGATATATATTTATTTTTCGGAGACATATTTTGTACTGCGTTCAGGTCGAATCCGCGCTGAATCGCACCGCGTTCAACCGGGCTTCCACTGTATTGCAATATATCATATACTATTAGAATCATTCTCGTATACTAATCATGCTGGACTACTCTTACAATTAGACCATAAAACGAAAGCATTTTCAAATAAATGATTTCGACATCGTATAATGTGTAATGCGGGAACTGCTTTAGACATCAATTCTGCCAGCGTAAAATTGATAAATTGATTCGATACATTGAGCCAGTCCGTGTTTTAACGCTAGATTTAAGTACTTTTTTTTTGCTACAGGGTGGCGCACGAAATGTCATACACTGGAAATTGTTTATAGAAAATAGAAAATATAATATACAACATATTGAATACAAAATGGCGTTACACCATTCACTGACATGTTCATGGTTAGTCCGTGTGCAGGACATGTTCAATATGTCCACCTTCTCGGTGTTAAGGCGAGCCAGATGAGCTCAAGTATACTTCTTTTCACAAGAGATTAATCCTGGTGTAAGCAAATAGGCGGAACACCTTGCCTTTGCAGGTGGACATAGACTTAGTTCGTTGGAGAAGCAACCGTCGCGTCCTCATCCCGAGGTGGTGCAGCTCTTTTCAGGCACACCCCCATTGGAGGTGAGCTGCGTGTACCATTTGAACCACATACCAGCCCTCCTGCCATTCTTAAATTTCTGGCAGTACCGGGAATCGAACCCGGGCCCCCGAGGACGGCAGCTAATAACACTAACCGTTACGCTACGGAGGCGGACACCGTCGCACTCACTCGGTTGTAATCGAGCTCGAAGAAAAGTAGTACGTCGCATTAATTTTGTTTTATTTTACTACATTTAGAGAGTTTGGTAGAGTATGTAATCAAATGAAAATATAGTTATAAGTACCGGTATCTTGTCACTTACTAAAAAAATGTTCGCCATGTTCAGTAGTGGCGATTGGGAGTTAGAAGTGGGGGGGGGGATATATATACAACAACAAAAAGTACCCGGGTCTATGGATATAACGGGGGAGGGGGCTGGAACAAAACAGAAAAATATCTACAAAATGGTAAGTTTTATGAAGCTCTCTGAGTGTCTTTCGATAGAGACGTAAGGTTGAGTCTACCAAATTTAGTGCGGTAATAATGATACTATACAATAAAACTTTCACCAAAGGGAGAATAATTAAACATGCATTACAATTAAATAGAAGTTCGGAGTGATTACACAATTTATTAAAATATTTAGTATTTGACTACACGCTAACAGACAGACACTAGACAGAACCGCACAGACACATTTACGAGTGGGACTGCCAGATTGACGAATGCGTGCGGTAAGCGGGTGAATCATAATACCCCAGTGTCCATGATCTAAGCTAAAGTATACTCCTGCTACTCTTCTTCGCAGCACGTGCTACACGCTGCTGCGCGAGTCTCGACTATTCGCCGACTACTTGCTATGACGTTGTACGAATCGGTTAGCGACATTTTGTGCGTATTTCCGCTAAATATTTTTCTTAATAATTAATAATTATTAATAATTACAGAAATCAAAGGAATTAGCTGAAAAAGCAACAGGGACTGTAAAAAAATGCGTTTTTTAATAATTCGTAGTTTCAGGCGATTTGTTAAATAACTGTTAGGTTCTTCAGCCTGCCGAAACATTTTTGAAAAAATTAAGGTGGCTAAAATGGAATATTTTTTCTTCCACAGAATGGGGGGCGACTGTCCCCCCTCGCCCCCTAATCGCCGCTACTGGCCATGTTATATACAGTACTTTAAATGACCGGGCGAGTTGGCCATGCAGTTATGGTCACGCAGCTGTGAGCTTACACCCGGGAGATAGCGGGTTCGAACCCCACTGTCGGCAGCCCTGAAGATGGTTTTTCATGGTTTTCCATTTTCACACCAGGCAAATGCTGGGGCTGTACCTTAATTAAGGCCATGGCCACTTCCTTCCCACTCCTAGGCCTTTCCTATCCCATCGTCGCCATAAGACCTATCTGTGTCGGTGCGACTAAAGCAAATACAGGATGGCGCACGAAATGTCATACGTCGGAAATGTTTTATAAAATGTGTAAACCTGGGCTCACGACCATGTCCTTTCGTGAACAGAAACCTTATTTCATGCGTGATCCGACGGGCAGCACCACATCTCGCGCATGCGTACCGGCTGCCAGTTATACAGCATGGCGGACAAAGGGAGATTGACTCGTGAACAGAAGGCGAAGATAGTGTTGTTTTATGCTGAAACAAGACCGTAGCTCGGAGCCAGGAAATGTTTCGTGTTCATTTCCGTACTCGGTGGGCTCCTTGCCGGCAGACGGTATACAGATTGGTCAAGCAGTTTGAAACAGAAGGCAACATACTGGAGAGAAAATGGCCCCGCCTCAAGCCGGTCCGCTCGCCGGAGAAGAATGTAGCTGCTGTGAGAGCGGCTGTGGCTCGGAGCCCCTCCAAATCCACCAGAACTACGTGTGTTCAGCTGGGCATCTCTCGTCGGTCAATTCAGAGAATGCTGCAGTCTAACCTTGACGTGTTTCCATACAAAATGACAAATGTTCTGGACTTCCTGAATGAACATTTCGGGCCCCCTATGATGTCTCATCGATATCCCGAGCGTTTTCAGAGCGGCTCAATCTGGCCACCGCATAGCCCCGATCTCAATCTCTGCGACTCCTTCCTGTGGGGATGTTTGAAGGAGACAATCTACCGCCATAAACCAGAAAATGTACAGCAATTGCAAGCGGCCATTGTGACTTTCTTCCGAGGATTGAGTGAGGACTTGTGTCGTAGAGTGATCGCGAACATGCAGGTTCGTCTCGAAGCTTTTTTTTTAAATAGGGAGGCCTGCCCTTCCAGATACTTCGCAAAAGGGAAAGACCACACAATCCTCTCGATCTCGAATGATCTATGTTCTTATTCAAGTTATTTCTCCCACCGTCGGGAGGCCCCAGGGAGAAAACGGAGTGATGGCAGAGGGAGGCTGGCCTTACGCCTTACGCGCCTGGCTCGTTCTTCATTGGTTCGTCGCGTGCCAATGAAAATCTGAGTAGTAACGTCGGTGGTTCAAAAAGCGAGCCGACCCATCTTGGTCCTCTACAAGGTCTTACAATAAAATGGCGGACACCGTCACAGCAGTTCAGAACAGTATTATTATTTACTTTTCAATTGTATATCTGCATTTTGGTCCCGTTTCCTGATACGGGGTCGGGTTGAGGTGAGATGAAATTCAGTTGAGGAGCTAATGAAGGTGAAATGAATGATGGTGAATGAAGTTGGATAAGGAGGTGGAAGGCATCGGCTGTGGCCTATGAGTAGGAACTGTCCCGGCATTTGCCTGGAATTGAAAACGGAAAACCACAGCATACCATTCTCAGGAAAGCCGAAGAGAGGTTTCGAACTCACTCGCTTTCCGAATGCAGGGCTTGGCTCTATAGCGAGCGCATTAACATGCACGAACACTTCACTCGGTTTACTTTTCAATTAATTCACCTAATTGTAATATTTTGGCTAAATTCACAGTAATCCGGCTAATTCTCCAGCATGGTATGGCTTATTCCGCGAAAGTCCGTGAATTCATTGCTAATAACCAGCCCTCGAAAATTCCACTTTCCCGGTTTTGCCGAAAAATGAAAAAGAAGGAATCACCAATAAATTCGTAACAAGAGCAGAAGCACAGTTCACTATTTGAAGTACCGCCTTGATACAGTTGAGAATGAAGTAGGCGCTAAGTGCTACGTTCTGGGTTTCTTGTGCCTGCCTCAAGATACCAAGGGGCGTGCTCGGTTCTCTCGGAAGGACGTGGGCTGGAATCCCCGTCAGAAAGTCGTAAAATTAAAAAAACGATATTTCCACTTCCGGAGGTGCATATGGCCCTGATGTTCACTCATCCTACACCAAAAATGAGTACCAGCTAACCACTCTACCCCATCACGTGCCGAGGTTACGAATAGTGGAAGTCTTTACCTTCCACCACTCCAAGGGCCTTCATGGCCTGTATGGAGATTGCTTTGCTTTGCTTTTGTCTCAAGATAACACCCTAACATTATTTTATGGCAGTGAGGTAATTCTTCAATTAGCACATTTCTTTTTCTTTCCTGGTGATATTAATTAAGTTTTTTGCTATCAAAGTGGCTTCCTCTAAAGAAGATAAACAATAGCAGATATCTTCAAAATGACCCGGACTATCAGAAACTGCACACAATCCTGAGCGCCTAGGTGTGCTGAAGAAAGTGCTTTATGGAGTCACAAACATTGCAGTAACAATGAGGACTGAGCTTCGTTAACAGGATAAAAAAGGAAGAGACATTTTCTCAGGACATCACTACTCTTAAAGGAGATGTCATGCAGCCGGCAGTAAATGGACCGCCTGTAGAACACGTTAAACCTGGTGTAGCCATAGACAAGTTGTATTTCTTGTCAGTACTACGCCGTTTCAGTGGCCACAAGACCAAATAATCCAAACCTAGCTAAGGAAGGCGCGAGGGTTAAGCCTGCAAAGTTTTTCATTCCTATATCAGCATTATAAAGTCACGAAACTAAATGAATGCAGATTGGAGTAATAAAAATTGAGCATTAAAATACATTTTGGTTTATGCTGAGCGTTAAACAAAAATATTTTTCCGCTCTTCCCCCCCCCCCCCTCCCCCTTACCAGATTATTGGCGAGTGCGAAGTACCAACTATTTTCGAAATTAATAGTACCCACGTTAAAGAAGCCTGTCTTCCAAACACAGGAAACAGGAGAAGTATTGAAGTTTCTTGATGTTACCCCTAAAGGGATCAACTGCATAATTTACCATCAGAGTGCAGGATGTTCAGAAAACTAAGTTCAACGTCATCTTGCTGTTTTGGTGCACGCCTTTGTGGTGGCAAAATTTAGGGTGTTCTAAGTTGAAATTCCTTATCTCTTTTTTCTCACGGAAAAGAACTCATCCAGCAGATACAAAGTTTTCACGGGTCGCTGAAGGCCTGTAGATATTAACATTATTATTGGTTTTATGTCCCATTAACTAGTCTTCCGATTACAGAGATGCCAAGGGTTTGAACTTTTGTCCTGTAGGAGGTTACTTTTTACGTGTCGGTAAATCGATCTCCTTGAAACGCACAGTCGAATTCGCCACTTTGAGCTCAGAAAGTCAGAATTCTAACGTCTGAGCCATTCATCCCGTCCAGTTAAAGATTATTGGGATGTTAAAGCCCTTCTGACTCTATTATTATTATTATTATTATTATTATTATTATTATTATTATTATTATTATTATTATTATTGAAGTGACGTTGCACCTTTATCTCTGTTTTTGCGATCGACCTTGAGATAGAAGAGATAAGTAATGTCAAGCTGAGTTTAATTTTGTGTTCCCATTTTCATACCAGGCAAATGCTTGGAATGTACCGTAATTAAGGCCTTGATCACTACCTTCCCAATCCTAGCCCGTTCATCCTTGACTCGCCGAAAATCTTCGAATAATGCGACGTTAAACCCCTAGTAAAAAAAAGATAGTATTGAATAGGTTGAAAATTTATATTTTAATTTAGATAGTAATTTTGTGCTAAGTTGAAGAGCCTATTCTTCTTCTTCTTCTTCTTCTTCTTCTTCTTTATCTGTTTACCCGCCAGGGTCGGTTTTCCCTCGGACTCAGCGAGGGATCCCACCTCTACCGCTTCAAGGACAGTGTCCTGGAGCTTCAGAATCTGGGTCGCGATACAACTGGGAAGGATGGCCAGTACCTCGCCTAGGCGGCCTCACCTTTTATGCTGAACAGAGGCCTTGCGGGAGATGGGAAGATTTGAAGGGATATACAAGGAAGAGGAAGGAAGCGGCCGTGGCTTTGAGTTAGGTACCATCCCGGCATTTGCCTGGAGAAGTGGGAAACCGCGGGAAACCACTTCCAGAATGGCTGAGGTGGAAATCGAACCCACCTCTACTCAGTTGACCTCCCGAGGCTGAGTGGAGCCCGTTCCAGCCCTCGTACTACTTTTCAAATTTCGTGACAGAGCCGGGAATCGAACCCGGGGCTCCGGGGGTGGCAGCTAATCACACTAACCACTACACCACAGAGGTGGACGAAGCGTCTATTCATCCCAATAATTTACCCGAGTTTATGCGTCGCGATGCTTCCCAATTCTGACTGTGATGAGAGTGATGATAGGAGTAGTACAAGTTCACAGCTTGATAGGGATATTTTCGAATAATGTCCATACGTTAATATTCATCCACAGAAGAGCACTTGTGTACCAAAAGGAAAGCTAAATTACTGTCATTTTCCAGAGGGTTAGAAAGGTTTCTTTGGCAAAGTGTTGTAATCAAGAGTTGAAATAGTTCTTGATTTAGAAGCTTTTTATTCTGCCTGTTATATTTCAAAGCTTGTCTTTGTGGAATGATATAATACCTTTTCAAGTTTAAAAAAGCGGCATTATAATCTTGTTCACCGCGCTCTTTTTTTCTTTCATAGGCTGGATCGTACCTTCTAGGTGTTGGTGAGGCTATTGTGCGTTTCAGAAGTAGGTTTGTTTTCGAATGTTATGTATTCGATTTGCGAACTGCCATAATTTAAAAATTAATATTGAGTCACCGAATTCACATGAACTACCCATGCTACCCATGCTTATTCAGGCAAAGAGAAACACAACAGTGTTTACTGAATCAGAGTCCCTCCATTTCATAACATTGAAGAAATATTTACCCATCTAAACTAGTATTTGCAGTTTCTCAAACATTTCGATCAATTTAATGTGTTGTAAACGTCAATAGTGCCTGTTATCCATTAGTACGATATATTGACGGCTCAAATGAAGTGCTGTATGTTTTAAGTTGATCCTAACAATATTTTTTCGGGCTCCATTCCTTTTCCTTCAAGTTGAAATCCGTACATACAGTATTATAAGAAGTTTGGCTGGCATTGCATTAGCCGTTCTCTTACTGAGTTCTCCCACCTCAGACGATTGACTAAATCGTTCGATATAAGCTTGTTATTCATATGATCTCGGATATATGTTAGCTTTACGTTGCACAGACACAGATAGGTCTTACGGCGACAGTGGGATAGGAAAGGCCTAGGAGTGGGAAGGAAGCGTCTGTGTTAATTAAGGTACAGCCTCAGCATTTGCCTGGTATGAAAATGGGAAATCACGGAAAACCATCTTCAGGACTGCCGACAATGGGGTGCGAACCCACTATCTCCCGGATGTAAGCTCACAGCTGTGCGCCCCTAAACCGCACGGCCAACTCGCCCGGTGATATATTAGTATTCGATTATTATTATCAGTCTTCATAATGAAGTTTGTATATTTTTCGGATGACAACATAGAACCGATTCTTTCTTAAGCCGTCGATTATTTTTAAAACCAGTCCTTTGCCTTTTTTTAATCATTAGAGGTAGAATTTCGTAAGGAAGGTGAAACTGAAGGCCTTGAAATCCAGGAGAAGAGAGAAGAGGTTTAAGATGGGTATAGCGGTACTGATAGACGTTATTGTCCAGACAGGGCCTAGTCGTATTGACAATAACGCAACCTTCGTATTTAGGTCGAGTGACACACTAGTTACGTGACCTTTCATTAGCGGGAACCCCTCTGTCAAAGTACGTAACATGTCAGCTAGAGGGAGAGCATTTACATGCCTGGCTCTTCGGTACATGGCTACCATGTCCAGGCAGAATGAGCACCGTGTTTGTACCCCTTAAAGGGAACAAATAATCTCCCGCATAATTGAATCGCCCAGTCTGCCTGACTCCCATCCTTATTCATCCTGGCCCTTATATGAATTGTGTAGTCTGGACCATCCCATGTTGACTCTTCAGGACAATGTTTTACTAAAATACTGACCCTGCCAGAGTCTGAATCAGTCTCTGGACATCATATTTCCGTCTCGGTTGAATGAGCAGTTTTATAGGCGTGTCTCTTGAAACTTGAAACTACTAGAATGGAAGACACTTCCTTCAGTAGATGGAGAGGAGGAGATTTATTGACAGTCCGGTTCATTTCTGACAATTAAGAGATCCTTTTTTGCCGTAGAATACGTCTGTAGTCGGACCTTTGACCGATACAAAAATATGGAAGTTTAAAAATCGAAATAATTACTAAACAGCAGGAACGTTTTCATAGTTCAGAATACCATTGTAAAGAGGAAAGACTATGTACATAGCAACTAGGAAAGTGACCTCGGTATGACGTCACTAGGAGATTTAATAGCAACACCAATGAGGTACTAAAATCGCCTTGCCGCGCGGCTCTCAATTGTTGTAGCTCTGGACTCGTGCGTGGTAGCACCTCGCGCGAGGTGTCGTTTGACTCGTCTCAGTGGGTTTTACAAGTATACGGTACAACAAATCGAATAGTGAACATTTGAGAAGTCCGCCTCTGTGGTGTAGTGGTTAGTGTGATTAGCTGCCACCCCCGGAGGCCCGGGTTCGATTCCCGGCTCTTCCACGAAATTTGTAAAGTGGTACGGGGGCTGGAACGGGGTCCACTCAGCCTCGGGAGGTCAACTGAGTAGAGGTGGGTTCGATTCCCACCTTAGTCATTCTGGAAGTGGTTTTCCGTGGTTTCCCACTTCTCCAGGAAAATGCCGGGATGGTACCTAACTTCAGATCACAACCGCTTCCTTCCCTCTTCTTGGCCTATCTCTTCCAATCTTCCCATCCCCCCACAAGGCCCCTGTTCATCACAGCAGGTGAGGCTGCCTGGGCGAGGTACTGGTCATCATCCCCAGTTGTATCTCGACCCAGACTCTGAAGCTCCAGGACACTGACCTTGAGGCGGTAGAGGTGGGATCCCTCGCTGAGTCCGAGGGAAAAACTGACCCTGGAGGGTAAACTGATAAAGAAGAAGGAGAAGAAGAAGAATAACAAGGACATTTGAGAAAATTGTGGTGAGAATTCATTTCGCATACGGACAATAAATGGCTTAAAAATGACCGAAAACTCATTCAAGAGGTTAAGATGGCTTATACAATTTCTAAAAAGTTCAAAATTACCAACGCCGAGCATCGAAAGGCTTTTCGGGAGTGTCTCAGAGTTAAGGCGGCCGAGCGTCGCGTCATGAGGCGAGTTTCACACTACTAGAGCCCCAGCCGAGCACTTCTTCGGCCCCAGTGGTGGAAAATGATTTGGAACTCACTATCTTAAAGTTGTGCAGCTTTCTTTATAATTAAGAAATAAAATGTCGACAATATAATGTCAAATCCACACTGACTGGATACTTTATTTCTACAATACTTGTCACGCGCTACTTTTTCTACGTCAAAATTTGGAGCTGTGAAATCGATACAGCATCATTAAATTTTTTTGTTTGTTTGTTTTTTGTATACATTTTGATCAGCAGTGAATTTCCGATGTGAATACACTTAAAATGTTTCTCAATATGGATGTTGGAACACTACTGGCCAGCCGGACGGAACCACACCCCGGCTATCGGCAGGGGAGCGACAGTGTGAAAAGGCACAGCACAATGCGACCCTCCAGTTTTAGTTTGTTTTCTTTCTAAGCTGAGGCACTGCCTTTCTTGCTGTCTCTGCTTTAAATGGATACTGTTGGACTTGTCTCGGAACCAAGGGTCGAGGGTAAACGGGACTTGAGCTGTTATGTTTCAGGTAGTCAGTTAGTAATGGTCGCGGCGCGCTGTTGTATGTCTGAAGTGTTTGATGTAAATATGTTTAATAAATCATTATTAATTGTCCTCCGTATATGTGTTTCAAAATGAGCTACCAGAGAGATGTTGTTTTACCAGCAAACAGACATTTTTTGGTCCTCCGGGCCGGATATTGTGAATAGTTTTCCGCCGAATGTTACGAATACTAACTTATTGTAAACTTTCGTGCACGGGTCTCTCAGTTCGTATCGTATGTTACGCTACTTTACGTACGGTAGCCAGTGCCGTGTTGTGTGCTTTTCGCCGGTCGTTTTATACAAGCCGGCTTGCTGTTGAAGAATTCCACTGGAGAGCTGAGTAACCTACTGGATCTGGCGGCGCGCCCGAGTTCGACTCCAGGCCGAAGCATATCTACAGGCAGACGTAAGTACCTAGACTGGCAACAACCAATCCTGTCTTACCTAATATTGTTAGTCATGTTATCCTCGCCCGTTTATTGATCCAGTGTTCCTAATTATTGTTCTTGTGCATTCCTCTTCTACCGTCCTTATCTGTCAGCATGGATGAGACTAGCAGGAAGAAATTAGTCACTACTCGCGCAGTAGCGAAAGCCAGCCTCACGCGTCTCGCGAAATTCGTACAAGAATTTCAAACGGATTCAAATAATCAGGCCATCGTAGTTCGTTTGAAGGAACTGCCTATTATTCGTGACAAATTTGAAACTGCTCAATCTCAGCTAGAAATATTTGAGGATTTCCAACAGCATGCAGAAGACAGAGATCACTTTGAAACCATGTATTTCGACACAGAAGCAAAAATGAATAGCTTAATCGCATTGAGTACCGAAGCTGCTGGCCCCAGTAGTTCTCGTTCTAGTGACAGTCAGTCTTGTTTAAGTGAAACTAAGAAGGCAATTAAGCTCCCTACCATAAACCTACCAACCTTCAGTGGTGATGTAACTGGATTTAGACATTTTTATGACACGTTCATGAGTCTTATAGTTAACAATGAATCGCTGGACAACATTCAAAGATTTCATTACTTACTGAGTTCTCTAACGGGCGAAGCGCACGTACTAATAGCAAACCTCCCAGTCACTAGCTCCAACTTCAACGTGGCTTTCGATACGATTTGCAATCGCTATAATAATCCGAGGTTAATCGCATCCGCACATCTTAAGAATCTATTGAACTTACCTACGATGAATAAGCCATCAGCGAATGAACTCCGTGCTCTACTCAATCAAGCTTTGAGCAATTTGAACGCTCTCAAGGCCTTAGAGCTAAATGTACCTTTAGATGATTTGATTGTTTCACAGCTAATTCTTGAAAAAACGGAAGCGTCAATTCGTAGAGAGTACGAAACTACTTTGAGTCCCAAGACATTTCCTACTCTTAGAGATACCTGCGACTTCTTGGAAACGAAATGCAAGTCCATTGAGATTGTGAGTTCTACTTTGCCTGTAAAACAAACCCCTTTGAACACCGGAACGAATTACCCATCCAATCGTAAGCAGCTTCAAACCCAGAAGTCATATGTGATGACCACTCCGCAGTGCACGTACTGCAACGAAGCTCACACACTAAGTAAGTGTCGTAACTTTGCACGTATTTCTGTCAATGAGCGCAGAGACTTTGTAAGAAGCAACAATCTGTGCTTCAACTGTTTACGGGGAGATCACAAGGTACAAGCTTGTAAATCTGGTACCTGCCGCACTTGTGGTAAATGGCATCATACTCTAGTACATGCAGACACTACACCTCAGCACTTTACTCAACAACATGGTCTGTCACGCAACATCGAGAGAGCGAGTACTTCAGCACAATCAGAGTCACGTATCAATAGCTATTATTCACAAAAGGTGGAACCAAGTAAACACATCCTTTTATCCACTGCACGCATCAGAATTAAGGATAGGAATGGAAAGTGGCAAACATGTAGAGCTCTACTAGATTCAGGCTCCCAATCATGTTTTATGTCCGAGTCGTGTGCCCAGCGATTAAGGTTGCATAGAGAGCCCAACAGAACACCTGTCCAGGGAATAGGTGATACCATTTCAGAATGCAAGTACAGTGTTTCAATAGATCTTGGCTCATGCACTAGTGACTTTACAACTTCAGCAAATTGTTTTGTACTACCTAAGATAACAGATGACTTACCGGGTCACAGGATTGATTCTGCTACATGGAACATTCCCCAGCACATTGTTTTAGCTGATCCCGAGTTTTATAAGCCCTCCAAGATCGACATCCTTCTAGGAGCTGAGGTCGTTCCGTACATTCAGCAGACAGGCAAGCTCACCAAAGATGCTAATCACCCCATTCTTCAAGAAACCAAACTGGGATGGGTTTTAACCGGAAGATACACAAATAATGTTCAACCAAGTCCCCACGCTCCACCATTTTCTAAACGCAGTATTCTCGCAACAGTATCATCCATATTTGATCCTTTGGGACTCATTAGTCCAGTGGTAATTTTGGGAAAAATATTTCTACAACAGTTGTGGCTAAAAGAGACGTTATGGGATGAACCCTTGGATCTAGGAATATCACATGCTTGGGAGACACTATACTATCAGTTACCTTCCATTGAAAAGATTCGAATCGATCGTCGTGTCCTGGTTAATGGCCCTATCAAGGATATTCAGCTCCATGGATTTTGTGACGCCTCTGAGAAGGCTTACGGTAGCTGTATCTACATACGATCAACTAACATCCAAGGTAATACCTCAGCCAGACTACTGTGCTCTAAATCACGCGTCGCTCCTTTGAAAAGGCTGTCACTTCCTCGGCTGGAGCTCTGTGGAGCCCTTCTTCTTGCACGGTTGGTTAAGAAGATTATCCCTGCACTGAAACTATCGGTTTCTAAAGTCGTCCTGTGGACAGATTCAACCATCGTCTTGGCATGGATAGCTGCTCCATCTACAAAATGGAAAACGTTTGTAGCAAACAGAGTATCAGAGATTCAGGACAGCACTGAGAACAGTGAATGGAGACATGTGGCGTCTCAAGACAACCCAGCAGACATTATATCAAGAGGATGTTGCCCTGATGAGCTGGGTAAAACTCATTTATGGTGGCAAGGACCAAGCTGGCTACAGCAACACCATGATATGTGGCCTTCCTCTGCAAGTAGTAGACTACCACTAATGCTGCCTGAAGAGAGGTGCAAGGTGACATGTAATATCGCAACGATTCCTGAGGATAATATTATCAACCGCTTTTCCAAGCTTACTAAATTGCAACATGTTGTAGCATACTGTCTAAGATTTGCAAGAAATTGCAGGGCAACTCGTGGGTGCAGAGCAACAGGTGCACTATCCCTTCTAGAGCTCAACAGCGCAATTCTCCACTGCATACGAATAGCTCAGTTGACATCGTACTCTAAGGAAATACATCAGTTGCAGTCCAAGAAACCTATTCAGAGCAAGAGCAAATTAAAAACTCTAAATCCGATGTTAGACAGTACGAATATCCTGAGAGTAGGAGGAAGACTTGAACAAGCCAACATACCGTATGAACAAATGCATCAAGCTATACTGCCTGCAAATCATCACCTTACGAAGTTGATTGTTGAACAAGAGCACAGACGTATGCTGCATGCCGGCGGACAGCTTCTACTATCATCGATTAGACAGCGGTATTGGATTGTTAATGGCAAAAATGTCATCCGAAGAATTTTGCACCGTTGTTTGATTTGTCACAAACTGAAGTCAAACACTGCTCAACAGCTGATGGGTCAGCTGCCACGCCCTCGTTTAGAAGTAGTTAGACCATTTTACAACTGTGGGATAGACTATACTGGGCCGTTCTACATAAAGACTGGTTCCAAGCGATCACAGTCAAGGCAGAAATGTTATATTGCCTTATTTGTATGCCTGGCCACTAAGGCAACTCACCTCGAGGTTGTAACCGATATGTCTACTCAAGCCTTCCTAGCGGAATTGAAGAGATTTGTCTCACGTCGTGGCCGATGTCAGTCCATCCACAGCGACAACGGGACAAACTTCGTTGGAGCGGACCGAGAACTTCGTGCAGTGATTAGGTCCTGTCAACAGCAAACGGAAGTCAGAAACTTCGCAGACCAAGAAGGAATAACATGGATATTCATCCCTCCTGGAGCACCACACTTTGGCGGATTATGGGAGGCTGGCGTGAAGTCCTTCAAGTACCACCTTCGCCGCGTCATGGGAACTATGTGTCTCACTTATGAAGAGCTGACCACCCTTTCTTGCCAAATAGAAGCCTGCCTGAACTCCAGGCCCCTTATTCCCTTGTCCTGCAACCCTGATGACCCTGAAGCCCTAACTCCAGGTCACTACCTGATTGGCACAGCTCTCACTACCATTCCCCAGCCAGATCTAGGTAATACTAAGCTTAACCTACTGACTAGATGGGAAATACTACAGCAGCAAATGCAAAGGTTCTGGCACCGCTGGTCAAACGACTACCTGCATCACCTTCAGCAGCGATCAAAATGGACACACTCCAGTCCAAATGTGCAACCTGGAGAACTGGTGGTGTTAAAGGAGGATAATCTTCCACCATTAATGTGGAAACTGGCAGTGATCACGGACGTTCACCCAGGATCAGATGGACTAGTGCGTGTGGCTACTGTCCGCACCTCTCGTGGGATATTGAAGAGGCCTATCAATAAACTGTGCCCTCTTCCAAACGACGAAGAGTGATTTGTGTGTGTTGTAGATATTGAGTGTTGTATTGTGAACTCGTCTAGTGTGATTTTATCTGAATTTGTGATTTCAACTGTATTATGTGTACCTTTGCAGTTATATATTTTAAGAAATTGACATTTCTTGGCGGCCGGAATGTTGGAACACTACTGGCCAGCCGGACGGAACCACACCCCGGCTATCGGCAGGGGAGCGACAGTGTGAAAAGGCACAGCACAATGCGACCCTCCAGTTTTAGTTTGTTTTCTTTCTAAGCTGAGGCACTGCCTTTCTTGCTGTCTCTGCTTTAAATGGATACTGTTGGACTTGTCTCGGAACCAAGGGTCGAGGGTAAACGGGACTTGAGCTGTTATGTTTCAGGTAGTCAGTTAGTAATGGTCGCGGCGCGCTGTTGTATGTCTGAAGTGTTTGATGTAAATATGTTTAATAAATCATTATTAATTGTCCTCCGTATATGTGTTTCAAAATGAGCTACCAGAGAGATGTTGTTTTACCAGCAAACAGACAATGGATTCAAACCAGCGTTTTTTGCCACCCCGTACGAGTGCTACACGACTGGTGCATACTTATTATCAACGAAGGGAATGTGTCCTTTCAAATACCACAGTAGAAAGAGACTTACTAGTAAAATTATTCTCCTTAGAAACGCCCATTTAAACGGAGAGGACCTTGTTGTTCTCCCGTCGATGATAATAGGAACACTAAAGTTGTACAAGTTGATAAAAATAAAAATATTTATAAGACTGACGCGAAATTGACCCTTGGTAATGAACAGGAGAACTGCTCATCACAGGAAATGCTGGAAACCGTGATTTCGATGCACCAATCGGTTGGTGTCCCATGTCTGCGCGTGCGCATCTCCCGCATGCTCCGAGTACGCCGCTGTGTTATTATGTGTGAGTGAGTGAGTGAGTGAGTGAGTGAGAGGAGCAGACGTGTTTAGTGACCATTTGAAAGCAACTCAAAATGGTGCTCACGATAAAGCAGCACGTGTTCATTGTCGAGTGTTATGCGAAGTACGATTCGTGGAAAACCTGTTTTGGCAAAACCTTCAGTAAAGTCTGCATTGCAGAACTTAGTGGTGAGATGGCATGAAACGGGCTCTTTAGCAAAAAAGAAAAAAAAAAAAGAAAAAAACGGTAACTATCCGAAGAGTTCGAACACCAGAAAACATTGCTTGAGAGAAGGAAAGCCTGAAACGAAGTCCGACGAAATGCCAACGCCGTTTATCTGTGCAAGTGTGAATTAAGTGATCGTCATGTCGAAACATCGTCAAAAAGGGCCTGCATCTGTATCCTTACAAATTCACTGTTGTGCATACGTCGAAGCGTCCAGACGAACATTCGCGTGTTGAGTTCTGCCGGTGGTTTCTGAGTGAAGTGGAGTCAGGACTTTTGCATCCTCAGGTTTGTATTTCTTCAGATGAGGCCATTTCCAGCATCTTCTGTGATACTCATTAACAAGGATCAGTACTGCGTCAGTCCAGGGGGCGTGATTAGCTCAGTGGCTTAGCTGCTGTCTTCCCACCCGGAAGGCTGAGGTTCGAATCACGGTCGATCCTGGGTCGAGATTTTCATCTCAAGAATCACGTGGCGTCAGGAAGGGCATCCGTATTTAAGTCCCCGGCCGAAACCAAAATGAGCCTGGGAGGCTCGAGCGATCCCAGAAATACCTGGGATAAGCTGAAGAAACTTTTTAATACCGCGTCAGTCACATTGAAAATATTTTCCGGGCCAGGGTTGTGGCTATTCTCTTGCAAGTGAATTACAGCCTACTCAGTACTTGAATTGCCACTCACGTATGACGTATAAATCGTAGTGTGTAACATATCAACACGAAGTGCAAGTACTAAATTGCTCAGATGTGCGTGCGTTCTGTGTGTGGGATGAAACTACCATGTCACACAAAATGACCATTCAAGCACTCAACAAAACATTTAAACATGAAAGAGGTAACTCGTGTGTCGTAGATGGTGTTACGGACTTGTTTTTGCGGAGATTTTGGGCAGTTAGTGCCAATGATTCCCGGGGAACATGGGTCTACGTCAAAAAATGATCTTATATCAGACAAATTTTAGGGCATTTTCTCCAACCGTAACGAGCTAAACTTTTTGACACTAATGTGTTCATTTTCTTCCCATTTTGTTTCTAAATATGAGGAATAGAGAATTAACTGAACATGAAAGGAAAGTAATATATTGTGATGATCCCATTTATGTATGTGTGAGGCACAATTGAGCAAGATCCTTTCTTATTGAAAAGAATGTGCTCTTTTGAGGCCTAAGTCCGGCGATGTAGGTAAATAATTTAACTGAATAGAAGAATTCGACGACGAGCCCCACACATACAGTTCTGTTGATAGACGAGCAGGAGTCATTTATCTACCTTGGTGGATATTTAAATCGGGAATGTGATCGGAAACTATATGAAACATGCGCTTAGTTGCTTTCGGTGATACGAAACGAAACGGTAGTCCATGTTTAGCATCGTACCTGTACGAAATCCGCCTCTGTGGTGTAGTGGTTAGTGTGATTAGCTGCCACCCCCAGAGGCCCGGGTTCGATTCCCGGCTCTGCCACGAAATTTGAAAAGTGGTACGAGGGCTGGAACGGCGTCCACTCAGCCTCGGGAGGTCAACTGAGTAGAGGGGGGTTCGATTCCCTCCTCAGCCATCCTGGAAGGGGTTTTCCGTGGTTTCCCACTTCTCCTCCAGGCAAATGCTGGGATGGTACCTAACTTAAGGCTACGGTCGCTTCCTTCCCTCTTCCTTGTCTATCCCTTCCAGTCTCCCCCCCCCCGGAAGGCCCCTGTTCAGCATAGCAGGCGAGACTGCTTGGGCGAGGCACTGGTCATCCTCCCCAGTTGTATCCCAGACCCAGAGTCTGAAGCTCCAGGACACTGAGGCGGTAGAGGTGGGATCCCTCGCTGAGTCCGAGGGAAAAGCTAATCCAGGAGGGTAAACAGATGAAGAAAGAAAGAAAATATGTATAAATTAAAAAATTGACACATTGTAATTTTAGTGTTACAGTTTACAGAGATACAGGGTTTAAGCGTACAAGCTTCGATTTACGATCCTTTGGATGGGAAAGGCAGTATTTCTATTTTAAAAAGGAAAATTCCTGTTATTCATTCAGCAAAACGTAATATATTTACACAATTCAATAAATCTACTGCTTGATTTTGCACAGTATTGTAGTGTTATGTGATTTTCTCTGTTCACTGTATTTTTGAAAATAGTATTTAAACTAATCAGGCCTCCGATGATAATGACGAGGAGATTATTCAAGAATGAGGACATAGATATTTACTATCCAAGATTTTGAACAACAGTGTAAATGCATTTGTGAAACAGATAAGTATACAGTATGTCTTCAAATAAATAACCTAATTTACGTTGTTCCCGATAAGCATTAGTGGATTGTTGATGAGTTTATCAGATAATTTAAACCCAAGCAACCACAAGTCACAGCTTTTCCACCTTAACTCCGTATTATATTAGAAAAATTTCTAAAGCACTTTTAAAATATAATAGTGAAAATTGTAATTCATTACATACAGTGCAAAATATTTGAGGTTGTAGGCCTAACTCTTTAATGTATCTGGTCAAAATACATGAACTGCAATGAACAGCAATAACTTATTCCTTACAACGTAAGTTGACAAAAACGTGGATTTCTGCCCCTTTTCTTTTATTATTTTGCTGCCACCATTTCAAACTCTGGTATCGCCGCAGTGATTCAGAGTGACTGGGAGAACTTCGGCCAACCTTCACGGCCTGTGACGTAACCACAACGTCACTGTGGCTGAATAGCATACGCCAAGGTCTGTCTAGGGAGGTCAAGTCACGAATGCTTCTTATGGAGCCGCCATATTGGGTCTTTAAAAGAGCGTAACCAAAGGCAAGTGTATTCGAATTTAGAGGATTTCGGTGCCCTAAATTGAAATAAAAACAAAATTCCAACTATTTTTCATAAAGAATTTAATTGGGCATATACTGTTTATGTATATATAACCGTATAACACTCACATGATATGAATACATTCACAGTTATTTAAATAGGAAGATAATTAACAGAGCCTGAATTTTTTTTTTTTTTTTTTTTTTTTTTTGAAACAAGAATCAACAGAAAAGCTCATGTCCTACTCTTTTACTTCCTTACAACTTTGTCTTACTGTGTTTCTTATTAATATCATCTGTCAAATACGTAATCTTATTGACAGAAACATAGAAATCTGTACAGTACCTCTGTCATATTATGATTACCGGTACATGAAATACTGAACTTGAAGTAGTGTACTTAAAGTACTAAAAGACAGTTGTAATAAATTACCTTCAGGGTTTTCTTTATTAAGAAAGTAATTACCGATACTGCGTTTCTAAAAGGTTATTCCAGTATGTTGACAAGCACTGAATCCCTCTTGAGTTGAGTGCATTAAATTATGTACGGTAACTGTTGTTATCCAGTCTTGTGGTATTTCTTTAGGTTCTAAGGCAAAAATACTCTGCACATGTGCAACAAGAGTGATGTTCTTAGCTACTCTTAACTAGTTTATTGATAACCCATGCAGCTATATAGTGCAAAGTGGTGGTGGTGATTATGGTTTTAAGAGGAAGTACAACTGAGCAACCATCCTCTAAACACTAATCAGAAGAAAACAAATAGAAGGGGTCCAACACTTCGAAAAATGAAGGTATCGGCAAAAGAAAGATGAAGGCCATAATGTGCGTGGAAATGAAAACTTCCTAGGCCTCGAATGCACTAATGCCGTCGCGGTCGGAAAAGAACAAGTGTTGATCAGGGGAGGTCGGATGGGCTAGAATAGGTGAGAGCCTGACACAAGTAAGTGAAAGCAATGTAAAGACTCAGCTAAGGGCCTCGTAGTCACAACCCAAATTGATTTCCCCCTGTGGGCGGAGGCAATAGAATAACACCCACGGTATCCCCTGCCTGTCATAAGATGTGACTGAAAGGGGCGTCAGGAGCTCCTAACTAGGGAGCGTGGGTTGGCGACCACGGGGCTCTTAACTGGGTCCTAACATTCATGCATATAATAATAATAATAATAATAATAATAATAATAATAATAATAATAATAATAATAATGAAAACCTACAACCTGTTTTCCAGTCATTGACCGGGTCAGGGATGGAATGAATGAAGCAGATATAGGCTATCAGTACGTTGGGGTCGCCTCTCCCAAAGTGATTTATTAATGTCTGATAGATGCTATGAAATGAGAATGGAGAGTGTTGCTGGAATGAAAGATGACAGGGAAAACCGGAGTACCCGGACAAAAATCTGTTCCGCCTCCGCTTTGTCCAGCACAAATCTTACATGGAACGACAGGGATTTGAACCACGGAATCCAGCGGTGAGAGGCCGACGCCCTGCCGCCTGAGCCACGGAGGCTAATAATAATAATAATAATAATAATAATAATAATAATAATAATAATAATAATAATAATAATAATAATAGTTAAGAAAATTAAAGCCATTGGTAGACAAGATTCCATAAGAAATATAAATTCAGTCACTATTAAGTTAACCTAGGTTAGGCTATTTTAGGGATTACATTAGGATATTATGTTAGGCTACGGTACGTTAAATTACAGTAGTTGGTTAGTGCGAGTGTTGTGATCTTTAAGTATTTGTCCAGCCATATAATGTACTCTAGAGCATTTAAGATGAATGAAATGTAGCTGTAAATAATAACTACAGTACCGTATAAGACTGCTATTAACAATTGTTGTTGCAATGATGGCAAGCTGGACACAAATTGTTGTTTTGAAGTGATAGGCCAGCGAAATTAACCAATTACGGTCAGACTTCCTGACCTTTCCGGGAATCGAACCCGGGACCCCTGTGCCAGCACGCTAACCATTTAGCTATGGAACCGGACACATGAAAACATCAATACTACTATTACACATTTCCTGATACTTTTCTTGCTTGTTTTGAAAGACAGTTCTCTTTCTTTGGGAGGTTTCCTATTATATGTCAAAGACTTGGGTGGATTAGGGACGTTGAAAATTGTTGGGATGGAATTCCACTTGAGTAATTTACGTCCATATGCCCTCTTTAGTTCAAATTGCAATTCTTAAAAATTATGCTAGAAGAAAGCACATAATAAGACCTATAAATATAAGACATCGTTCATATAAACATATTATTATTCAGGAATACTGTAATATGAATGTATAACTTCACTAACCGCGCACAATACAGAATTATCTGTAGATTGCCATTTGTCACGCCTACAGTTTTGTACCCACTGAGCTCTCCTTTGCTTATCTCTCGGGAAGCGAAAAACACTAATTCCGTCAGTTGTCTTATTTTGACAATTTGGTGCGGTGCAGTATCCCATTTTCCTTCAAAATACAAGTAATAACTCACATCATTACATCGGGCACGCCCACATAACGATATTTAAGACCCAATATGGCCGCCACCGCAAAGGATTGTGGTAGCGTGACCAGACCTCCCTAGACAGACCTTGGCATACGCTCATCGCCAGCCCGCCCTCTTACAGTGCTGTGCGCCCGCAGGACGAAATGCCCAGCGTGAGCACCTCTGGTGTAGAAAAACGTGTTGCGTGAGAGTCACAAACATGTGTAGCAGCGCAAACATCAAGTACTGAATAATAAGAACTAACCATCCATTGCTGACATTCTCCCGTCTGTTGCTGTTGTTTATACATCTGCGACTATTATGTAAAGCATTAGTGTCGAACTTTGTTTTAACTCAGTTTTTAACTGGTCATGGAAAATTTAAATCGTATTTAGAACGCTTTAAACTTAATGTTACAGACGGCTACTTGTGCTTTTGTGGATCAGTTCAGACAGTGCATCATTTGATATTTGAGTGTCCAGTGTGTGAAATGGGAAGATATTTTTTGCAATGTCACTTGAATGGTTGTAACCTGGAATTTTCTAAACCACTGTATTATGTACTCAAGAGACAATGTTGTTATGTGCAGTTTCTCACATTCATTAACAATTTGTTTTTGTAAACTAAATTAATAAGAACATCTCTTTGTTGTGATTTTAAACTATAACCCTAATATACCTATGGTAAAATAGGGTTCTTGTATTGTTTCTGGATATTAAATAAATAAATAATAATAAGCACAGACCAGATTAAAATGTAGCTTCCTCGTAAGTCCCAGTCCCATTTTTGACTGTGGCACTACGGAAGCTGTTGAGATAAGGATGGTGCTGAGCAATGCCCTTCAGAGCACGGCTAGTGCGTCTGAGTATTAGGAAAAGTGCTACTCGTAGTATCAGTCGTGCTGCAATAGCACTTTCCGACCCAGTAAGCAAAGCGATGGTAACTGCATCACTCCCCATGCCGCGTTCGGTTTTAATTGTTTCCTTATAACTGCATAACTCTTGATGGTGCTATTTGAGGATGCAACCAGGCCTGATGATCTAACAGACAGGTTGAAGTTCAACAGCCTTTTCTGTGGTGTAGGGGTAGTGTGCCTGCCTCTTGTCCGGTATCCATTGGCTCGATTCCCAACCAGTCCTGAGATTTAGCCTAATTTCAGTTCGTGAAACAAACCGTGAAGTAGCGGTCCCAGTCACGAAAGGCAAGTGATACGGCTGGGCTGAAGATGTTACGCTTCATCACGTCGGACTTCAATATCTGCAGGCCATCTGACCGCACAGCAGTCATCTTGGCTGTATGTGCCACGGGTTGAAATCGCACAGTTTGGTCGATCCCTCGGGCCAAAGACTAGGCGCTATGACTGACCCATGGACCCGGTCCAATGATTTATAAGCCGGAGGGAAGGAAACTTGCAGTTTTACGTGACTTGGCATCGTGATCATAGCCACGAAACCTTCAGTTCTACGTGGAATTTTGTTTTTCTTTCTAGAATTTGCTTTACGTCGCACCGACACACACAGGTGTTATGGCGACGATGGGATGGCTAGTAGCGGGAAGGAAGCGGCCGTATTGCAGCCCCTAGCATTTGTCTTATGTGAACATTGGAAACCACAGAAAACCATCTTACGGGCTGCTGACAGTGGGATTAGAACCCTCTATCTTCGGAATGCAAGTTGACAGCTACGTACCCCAAACCACGCGCATTTGCTAAGTAATGACATCTAGGTGCATGACTGATTGCCACGTGTGGAGCAGGAGTTCATACTATTTTCAGAAAGCTTACCAGAGACCTATAATCTCACTCACATACGTCCTGTGAGGGAATAGAGATGTGTAATTTTTAGCCCTGTAGCTTCGTATAGCAACAGTCGGCTTTTGAGAGAATAAGTATTATAATATATACCGTAGTACTCCTGTTTTGCGCAAGACATATAGAATAAGTTTTGACCAATTGTGTCTCCTGATTTTTCCTGATTTTCTTATAAGAATCTCCTGATATTTGGTTTTGTAAAGTTGGTAGCTATGAATGTTTATTATTATAGGGTAAGAAACGTACACTGTATCTATGATCGTGAACTGAGTGTTCGGCTACCTTTTTTTTCTGATTGTGTTCAGTGCTTGGGGATACTGTTCTTCCAGTAATGAGAAAGTGCTGCTTTGAAAGTAGCAACAAAACTATGCATAGACTTTCAGGTTTATTTACTCCTGGCAACAAGTACACATTGTAAAACGTTTGGATGTAACATTGCTAACCGAGTACTTACATTTATCGGGTATGTTGTTTTTTCCTCCAATCGAATTTCAGTATGAGTAAAGCCTTCCCTTCTCAGCAATTTGCCAACGGCCATAGCCGTGTTGAAACACCGGATCCCGTGAGATCTCCGAAGCTAAGCAACATTGGGCGTGATCAAGATTTGGATGGGTTGCCACGCACTGTTGGTGGGGGGTGAGGGAATGGAGGAGCGGAAAGGAACTGGCCACCCTACCGTACGTCAACTCCGGCTCAAGCATACCTCTGCGGAGGTTCGGACCTGCCTTCGGGCAGAATACACTCTTCTCAGCAATTTGATGTAATGTTTAATCAGGCTCAGGAATTGGAAGAGTTTTGGGTTCTTTCGAAGTCTTGTAAATTGTACCATAAAGCATGTGGCATTATTAGCAAAACCACTGTAAGTGGCCGTGGCACTTAGATGGTTAGTAAAAGACCTGAAGAAGCTACACATTTTGAAAGATTGCCTGTGATAAGAAATACGTTACCATCACAACATGCGGAGGGAATGAATGGAAGACACCTTCAGTAAATACATTTAAAATCACCGCGCCGTGGATCTGAAGCAAACAAATCTAACTTTCTACACGTCCCATGGTGCAAAGTGCCACCGTACGTTTATGACGGTACTTGAATACGACGAGCAGGGGAAAAGAAAAAGACTACTTCAAAAATGCATTTATTTGTCTTAACAGGCAAAGGAGAGTCGTGATACATCTTGTCGACTCCTGACTTGCTTGGGCTAATAAGACTGCATTTGTCACGCACTTTACTTAACTTGGATGTATCGTATGAGCATACTCAGGCATGGTGCCTTAACAATGAATGATGAGCCTCCACAAGGGATATTCGCAATTGGGACTGCGAGGCAGAGGTGGAAGGAGAGATCTGGAGAGGTGGAAATTGTTTTAGTAAAATATTGTCGTAGGGTGACAAAAAGTACTTCCATCTTTCCATCTTTTTTGATTTCTAGGATTTTTCTTTTCACAGTCTGTGAATGATGTGAGCGCGCTGAAGATAAATTACTTGCACAAACAATCCGTGAGCTACATTCTCCTACAATGTCGGGAAGACATGGAGAAATGAAGGAAAATGTTCTGTGTATTCATTGTGATGAAATGAGGGAGAACGAGGGCGTGTTTTATCAGTGCACGCATTAGAAAACATTTCATGGTTAATACGTAATCGCTAGTTTTATACACTGTGCATGCAGTCGACGCCTTTACTTGTTCCTTTTCTGTTGTACGTATGTCATCTGTTTTATCTTCCTCATATTTACACTACCGGACAACAAAAACTTAGCGGTCCCTTGTACGAAAGAATCAACGTCATACTTTATATTCTTCGCTCCGTACTACGGTCTTCCGTAATAGACTTTTGCTTGTCTTACAATATACAGATATTTATCGAATACGTATTTTGACTATAAACTTGCGTAGTTCTATTAGTTAGGTAAGTGACAAGCGGCGTTCAGTGTAATTTGTTGCGTATTTATTCCTTTGAACTCGTTCTGTAAGAGTAGAAGACGTGGTAGTTGAGTGGCATTTGCCACTGGTTTCTCACCAAGGCGTCCGGAGTTCGAGTCCCAGCCAACGCACGTGGGGTTTTCCCCTTTGGATCTCTGTTTAAAGTGCTTGTCTAGGAAACATCTGGCGTCTGTGCTATATGGCATAATGAATTACTGTTACTCATTATTCAGTGGCGCATAGTAGCCTATGTGGTGACGGATGAGAGTGCCTTTTCCCATCCTAACCACCGACATTCAAGTTCTGTCTTTTTAGTAGTGGTTTAACGTCGCACTAACACATCAAAGGATTTCGGCAAGGATGGGAATGAGCTAAAATTGGGAAAGTAGCGGCCGCGACTTTAATTAAGGTACAGCGTGATGTGAAAATTGAAAATCACAGAAAACCACATTCAGCGCTGCTGACGGTATGATTCGAACCAACCATCTCTCGAATGCAAGCTCACAGCTACATATACGGACCGCGTAGCCAATTCGCTTGGTACATGTAATGGAATCCCTTTAACGATTCTTATAATGTCAATTGTTGCTCTGTAGAAGAAGCCGCATCCTCATTACTCGGCTTTTCATTCATAGCATTGTTCCCTTTTTAATTTTGTTGAATTTTCTAAATATTAGGTTCGGTAGCGTTTAAGGCTGTTTAAATGAGACTATCGAATGTGGTCGGGTTTCTTGTAACGTTAACGAAATGATTCACTGGTGTGTTTTAAAATCTGTAGCGAAAGAAGCTACATGTAGACACTTAACATTTTATTATTTTCAATATTCCCTCTTTCAGATTAATTACAATAAAATAATGATGTTACACTTTTCGGAGACGCCGAAGCACCGAAATTTTGCCCCGCTTAATTTAGAGTTCTTTCGCGTACAGGTAAATGTACCGACACGAGGCTATTGTATTTGAGCATTTTCAAATACTACCGGACTAAGTCGGGACCGAATCCGCCAACTAGATCTTAGAAAGCCAGCGCGCTACCGTCTGAACTACTCAGCCCAGCGCTTTCAATTAGTCTGATGAGAAATGTCGTAGTTATTTGCCCTTGATGTTCAACTGTATCTAAGGCGAACTTATCAAGTGAACATTAGAGTTATGTGGTATAAGGATCTTTGAACGACTTCTCTATACATACTAACACATAGTGAACCATTTGGTGCCTTCCGCAAAGAATTTGAATTCGGTTACGTGTTTCGGAATTCTCGTACTTTGGACGCACTGTTCCAAAATAATCACTTACACTCACACACGTACAGTCATCACAACGACATGGGTTATGAGACATGCTTCACACAATATTAAGCACACCGGACTGTTGACCGTGAAATCCCAGTCTTCTTTACTGCAGCTACTAATATCATTATTTACTCTAGAAGACATTTTCTTTCTTTCTCTTTCACCGCTAAAATCTATATCCCCGCTTATCGCCAGAGCTCCTGGATTGAAAGTATCATGTTGAATATAACAAATTACCTGGTTGTATTCAGTTTCGAGAAGCTGTTTCTGCTTACGACACATGGTGGGATTGTGTTTGCTTTATTAGAAATTAATGGTTGTTGCACGTTCGCATGGATAATGAAGATAAATTATATTCCAGACGGAGATGATTTAGTACCTTCTTTTTCAAAAAGAATCTAGGTGACTACTACAGGTGGAGCAGGGCAAATAAGTTACACGGTCCCGACTGCTCGTAATTAACGAACTCACCACAGAACAACACCAGTTCTCGCCACTGCTGTGTTCACTGGCTGCCTTGATGTATACTGTTACCGTGACTCAATTGATGCTGTCCACTGGTGTCATTTATCAGAAAGATGGATGGTGCTTCAAAATTTAAACGGCAAAGTACCAATAAAAAATTGCCATTGAATAAGTATAATACTCCGTTTTGTCCACTGCTGGGATATAAGGGTTTGCTTTGAATTAGTTCACATAGTTCGATTCCTGGTACTGCCACGAATTTACACATTTTCGAGCTACTGGAAAGGGGTAAATTTCATGTTTAATGAAATTGAGACGAGTGAAATTAGTTTTTTATCTGCTGTCAGACAGTAGTTTTCAGTAGTCCCTCTCTTCAGCTCAGAGCGAATGCCGGCATAATACCTAACATAGATCACAGCCACTTTCTTTCCAACCTTGGTAACGATGACAACAATTGGCAATAAATGAAAATGACTTTTTAAAATTGTTCTGGAACCTCTGAAAGATTCCCCGTCTAATTAGCTTGGTCTTAATATCGAAGTACAGTCCCATCATCTGCCTGATGTGAAAAT
Organism: Anabrus simplex; assembly: GCF_040414725.1. Taxonomy (NCBI): domain Eukaryota; kingdom Metazoa; phylum Arthropoda; class Insecta; order Orthoptera; family Tettigoniidae; genus Anabrus; species Anabrus simplex. Next base: position 1,279,481,680 of record NC_090265.1, on the reverse strand, counting down.
TTGTAACTACGGAAAACCATTTTCAGGGCTGCCTACAGTGGTATTCGAACCCAACTTCTCCCGAATGCAAGCTCACAGCTACAGGACCAAATACGCGTAACCAACTCATTCAGTCAAGTAATTTAATTTAGTGTTTTGGTACGGTATGCCATGTCGTAATGTCAGTCCATAAACTGGGAAGTAATTAAATTAACAGGGTTATCGACCATTATGCCTCAACCACATTTTTGTAGAATATAGGCAATCGTCACATCCAATGTCAAGGCGGCAGAGCCGACTGCAGGAGCAAATTGCTCGCCTCTGTGCCCAAGGATGACAACCAACGTTTAAGGATGGTGAATTGCGAGGCTTATGTCGGAAGGTATACTGACTCAGCAAAGAACTCTATTCAGTGGACAATTCTGGCACCTTATCTTCTCTTTTAATACCCTTAGCAGTCGAAACGACATTGGCGCGGAGACCATCTTAAATGCTTCTGTTTCAAAACTTCCTTAATCCAGTAGTCGAGGCCATCATATTATTATTATTGTACCGGGCGGTACACCTCTACACCGTTTATTTAAAAGTGGCGCCAGTTGAAACTCCTCTTCTGGAGGAAGGTTGAACTTTATCTACTCTATTAATTCTCTACTTTCTCAGAAGATGTCACCACGTGGAAAATTTTGAGTTTTTGAACTGTGTCACTTTTGATGTGTTTTTGTTTCGCTTGAAGTAAGAAGTGTGAACTTTCTCTTCTAGAGGACACTACTGAAGATCAACAATAGCGCACCCTAGTGCGGAGTCAAAGAACTATTTTGTTGGAGAAATTTTTATTTCAAAAGTTTGTTTCTTGTTAAATTTCTTTCTGTTATTGTTTAAGTTGGCTGTATACCCCTCTTTTTCCCCTTGTTTTAGATTTATCCAATCCCGAATTTCTTTTAGTAATTTCTGACCAATCTGGTGTATCTTCCCCCAACTTGTATCTGTTGCGGGGTCCTATCCAATAAAAACATTGTGGGCGGGTGTTTTCATTCCCCTAACGCCTAGAAACTTCCGCGAGAGTATTTAAACTGCTGATTTTAGGGTCTCCGGGCCACTTCTGTTCCATCTTTCAGTGTATTAAGTACATAGCAGGAGGCGGGAAGCGCCTCTTTCCTCGGCGGCGGTCAACAATAAGGTAATGGCCGATTAATAAATTCTTTCTTTTTTTGCTCAGCAGTTTAACTTTCGGGGCGGGTTCTAAGCGTTCAACCATGTAACCTTTTCCTAAAATGTAAAAACAACTGGTATCTATTCTATTTTAAAACGACATATCGGGAAAGAGAGTGCTTAACCCTCTCGAGCTCCCACTCACATTGTCGTGAGGTGAACTTATTTTCTCAATCAATTCTTCCGTAATGTAATGTAAATATTTCTTTTTTAAGTCACCTCTGTAGTATGGGATTAGCCCTTGCATCAGTGGCCTAAGAGCCAAAATAGGTCTTAAAGACAAAGTGTATTAGGAGTGCAAGTTCGCCTCCTCTCAAATTGTTATGTTAGAGGTCATGTAATCAATCTTCTTTTTATTTAATAGACCTCAGTAGGTTGGGTATTTTACCCCTGTGTCTAAGTCCTGAGAGGACATTTTTGAATGGTAGAGTTTGGTGTGGCCTAGGAGAGGCCTAAATTTGAGAGCGTGTGGCTCTTTTGAAATGGAGTATTGTATGCCTCGAGGAGGCTTTTCAGTGTAATTTGGAGCAAGGGCTCCTAGGTATGAATAGGGTTTTCTGCCCCTCTGTTAAAATTGTGTTTGGGGTAAAACTGAGCTGATTGCCCAAGAATTATGTTTCTGACTTTTGAAGCCCCAAATGGGGTACCTATGTAAATGTATTTTTCAAATTGTGTTTCGAATACCAAATACCTGTTTTATGTGTTATTGCTTTGTTTTGAAAAGAAAATATAACCTTGTTAAATTTTAAACGAATTTTACACTGCACTATAATTTCGTAGCTTGAAACCCATTCACGCCCGCACCTTCTTTTACGCCTAACTACCGCTAAAACACGGTAACAAGTGGTAGCAGAGCGTGGTTGAATGGGTCTCAATTTAGCCCCTTTTGACGGCGAGACATTGTTTTGATCCGAACTCTAACCATTTTCTCAGTTGCTGGCATTTTGAGTTTTCCAAAATTGTTCTGTCATCATGCCCGGCCCTCGCGATGTTCTCCTCCTTAACTATTTGCGCAAAGAGGAGTTGATATATGAGTTAACTATCAGAAACGTTCAATCTGGAGGCACGGTTGCAATAGACACTAACAAGCTTAGAGAGTCCCTTGATTTGCCCATTTCCATCCCCAATTTGGGAGAGAAAGAAATTGACGACTCTCTTTCCACGATCACGGAGAATATTACTGGGCTAGCTTCCGTAGTTAGTTTTTTTGATGAAAATGATCCGTCTCCTAATCAAATTAAGCGTGTGCAAGGCAGGCTATATCATTTTTCGAATAGGGTTAACGATCTGTTGTCTCTAAAACTGAATGATGTTCAGAGGAAGGAAGCTAGTACGCTCCTGGAAAATATTTCCGAATTATCTAATAAGGTCACTCAATTGTTAACTGGGGAAGTTCCTCCCAAATCTGATCAACCCACCATAGTGAATCCAGGTAGTGAGGAAGCGCCTCCCAAGGGAGAAGTTAATAGGATAACCGTTGCTGCTCAAACTATCCCTGCCCCATTGGACAACGAATCTGAACGTCGTGCATCATTGAGTAACATCCGTTCTGAATTGACTTCCTTGCCATTGAAACCTTTACCTACTATGTCACCCGGGTTTAGCAGCTTGCCTCATCCATTGGCAATGTTGCTAAGAGGTATCTCTAAGTTTTCGGTCAACACCACCAGTGAAGTTATTTCTTTCTTAAGGTTTTTAGTTGAATTTCAGGATCATGCCCTCGTATTTTCGCTTTCCCCTTGTCAAATTTTACAAATAATCTATCCTTATGCTATTGGTGTTCTCTCAGATAAAATAGTAAGAGCCATAGCTGAACAGTCATCTATCGAAGATTTCCATGCACATCTGCTTGCAAATTTTATTCCTGCCCGCGCGAGGTCATCTCTTATTCAGAAATACTATTATCGGGTACAGCGCTTGGATGAAAACCTGGCAGACTTCATCCAAGATATTAAGTTTTATACTAGGGTGTTTGCTCTTCACTTCCCTGAGGATCAAATTGTACAAGCTATTGTGGAAGGCATTTCACCATCTTATAGGTCATACTTGTGTTTTGCGGCGTGCCCGCAAACTTTCTCTGAACTTGAAGCGTTGGCCGTCTCAGCGGAAGGAGTTAGATACGCCGATTCTTTGCGTGTAGCAAAAGAACCCCCGCCTTCTTTTAGTAATACTCGGCCTCCACCTCGCCGATCAGTTACCCCTCGTAAATGTTATGCTTGCGGGTCGCCTGACCATCTGCGCAATAAGTGTCCTCTGATCAAGTCTAGTAGGGCAAATAATGGAGCTGGTTCATCACAAGGCTGTTTTAAGTGTGGGGCCTTCTCACATATCGCCAAAAATTGCCCAAACTCAAATAGCACCCCCTCCTGCTCAACTTCTGGTGCAAATTCCACCTATGCCAATAATAAAAAGTGACTAGTGGCTTCGGCTGAGTCGACTAATCCATCTTCCCGAGACTCAGCCCCTAGTAAACAGATTGTAAATGCAGAGAACGATCAGCCTTCAAGTTCATCTTTTGAATGCCCTAAAGAATGTCTTAGGATTGCGGCGGATACCCCCGCACCTGTTCCTTTTCTTAAGATTGAGGTAAATAACGAGCCTATAACAGCTCTCTTAGATTCAGGTAGTGTTTGTTCGGTTATTGCGGCTGAATGGTATTCTAAATTGAAAACGGTTTGTAAACTTCCTGACTATGTCTCTTCTCCTGTTCAATACGTTTCGGCTAATTCATCTCCATTAGAAATTCTAGGTTCCTTACTGGTCAAAATTCGTGTTTTTAAGTTTACATGGAAAGTTAAATTGTTTGTGGCCAAGCAATTGTCTTGCCCCATTATATTGGGAGCTGACTTTATTTCTCACTCTGGTCTTGTGCTCGATCTGGAGTCTAGGTCGTGCACATTCAAATTTGCTTCTAGTTGTAAAATCCCACTATTAAAGTGTAATTCTGTGTCATGTTCTTCTATGTCGCCTATCCAGGATGAGATGTTGTTAGACCTTAGACATCTACCTGAGAAGCAGGCTGATAGTATTCGCAAACTGTGTCAGTCGTTTCCCGAGGTGTTCTCTGATACTCTTGGTGTTACTGACCTTATTGAATACAAAATTGAGGTTACGGATTCGATTCCTGTCCGTTTTCCACCGTATAGGCTATCTCCACCTAAAATGAAGGCTCTGAAAGAAATCATCGATCAGATGTTGAAGGACGGTATTATTAGGCCCTCTAAGTCAGCGTATTCTTCGCCTATTTTTCTAGTACCGAAACCCCAAGGAGGTTTCAGGCCTGTCATTGATTACAGGGCTCTCAATCGGAAGGTGGTGTTACAATCTGTGCCCCTTCCCGACCTTCATTCTTGTTTTTCATGGTTTCGTAAGGCCAAGTTCTTCACCATCTTGGACTTAAATTAGGCCTATAATCAAATTCCCCTTGCCGAAGAGTCTAAACACCTTACAGCGTTTGCCACGGACTGGAATTTATACGAATACAACCGCGTGCCTTTCGGGCTCCCCACGGGGGCAGCTGTGCTCACTAGGCTACTAGATAGGGTCTTCTCCGACATCAAATTCGAGTACGTATATCACTACTTAGATGATGTCGTAGTATTTTCAGAGACTTTTGAAGAACACCTAGATCATCTGCGAGAAGTTCTCGATCGCCTTCGTAAGGCTGGGTTAACTGTTAAGTTGTCCAAGGTTGCCTTCGCTAAGCCCTCTATGTCTTTCCTAGGGCATATTGTGTCACCCGATGGTGTAGCAGTTGATCATTCTAGAACACAGGCCATCCGTGATTTTAAACCTCCCAAGGACATTAAAGGTATCGCCAGGTTCATTGGTATGGTGAATTTCTTCAGAAAGTTCATTCCTAACTTTGCTAATAGAGCGGCGCCCTTAAACCTTCTTCGTAGGAAAGGCATCAAATTCGAGTGGGGACCTTCTCAACAAGCCGCTTTTGAAGACCTTAAATTAGCTCTTTGTAATGCCCCTGTACTTGCTATGCCTGATTTCTCGAAGAAATTCATCGTCCAAACCGACGCGTCGTCGTCAGCAGTAGCTGCAGTCCTTCTTCAAGAGACTGAACTAGGGAGGCGACCCATCGCCTATGCGTCTAGGACATTGTCGGCTCAAGAAGCCAAGTATTCCATCTATGAGCTCGAAGGTTTGGCAGTCTTATTTGCCTTAGAAAAGTTCCGTCTCTATCTGGAACACGTTAAATTCGACCTGGAGACAGATAATCAAGCCTTAAGCTGGGTCTTAGGTAGGCCGCGTCGTACTGGTCGTATAGCCCGCTGGGCTATTCGTATTTCCGCCTTCCAGTTTGATGTTAGACATATCAGAGGTACCGAAAATGTTGTTGCTGATGGACTCAGCCGTATGTTTCATAACGACGTAGAGACCCACGAACCGGTCGACAGTTCATCACCTTCCGAGTCCATACTATCTGGTGTTAATGCCATCTTAACAGATGCTCCCATGCTTTTTAGGGATATTGAGAAATACCAACGTGAAGATCCGACGCTGGCTCCGATAATGGAAACCCTTTCTTCTGGGGAACATGCTGTCCCTTATGTTCTGAGGAATGGTGTTCTATGTTGCCCTTCGAGGCATGATAAGTTGATGAAAGTTGTTGTTCCAGCGGTTCTTGTACCTATGATCTTCAAATACTATCATGAGACCCCATTGGGGGGGCATCTTGGAATCTTTAAAACTCGTGAAAAGATTCGTGAAATGTTCATATGGAAAGGTATGGACGGTGAAATTCGGGAACTTGTAAAAGCTTGTAAATCTTGTTTGATCAGTAAACCCACCATGTCCACTAAAGTAGGCCTTTTGTCTTCTCATCAAGCGTCGCGCCCCATGGAACGCCTGTATATTGATTATGTGGGACCCTTCCCCCAGTCAAAGGGTAATGCCAACAAGTTCATCTTTGTGTGTGTAGATGGTTTTACAAGATTTTCCTGGTTATTTCCGACTAAGCTGGCTACCGCTCAGTCAACTATTACTTGCCTAAATTCTATTTTTGCTTCTTTTGGTTCGTGCCAATACATTGTATCTGATAATGCTAAGGCTTTTACATCTAATTTATTTCGTAAATTCTGTTTTGACTTGTCCATCTCTCATGTAACTACTTCCGCTTATTACCCTCAACCATCTCTGGCTGAACGGGTTAACCGTAATCTCAGGTCCGCACTTATTGCCTATCATCATGAAGATCATTCTAGGTGGGACACGTCCCTGCATTGGTTAGCTTTTGCTTTGAATTCGGCGGTTCATGAATCACACAAATTTACTCCAGCTTCTTTGATGTTTAAGTTCGTTCCCAACACGCCGCTCTCTAACCTTTGGTCTCTGAATGACATTCTGCCCGAGACAATAGATCCGGACAACATTAAAGATCTTTGGAAGAAGGCTAAAGCTAATCTTAAAGTATCTCATGAAAAGGTTAGGGAAAGGTATGATCGTGGACGGAGACCCACCGCTTTGAAGGTAGGTGACCAGGTTATGGTCAAAAATTTTGTTCCCGCGGGCAAGCTTGCCCCCAGATTTCATGGGCCTTGTATTATTCTCGATTTTCTTACGCCGGTTACCTTATTGCTAAGTAATCCAGCCACCGAGAGGATATTTAGAGTTCATCTGTCCCAGGTGAAACCGGTGTAATTTCTGTGTTAACTTGCTTCATATTATTTTGAAAGGATATGAAGGTTATATTTTTTTTGAGTTTCACTTTTAAGGCATTCTGCCCCTTCTATAATATTTTGGTTTTAGATGTAAGCCTTTTGTAAAACCCACCCCGATCCGTTAAACTGCCATCCTGTTCTTGCCACGGCCATTACCACGCTCCCGTCTCCTGCTCCACCTTACACTGTGGCTTCATAATTGTAAATGCCATGGATATCTACACGCCGCTGGCCCCTCAACCTCTCCACAAGCCTGTACCCTCAAAGAAGATGATAGTCCAACACAATTCTGCCGCCTAGCTTTAATGTTTCAGCGCCCCCGCAGCCGCGCAGCGCCGTGCAGCGACTGGGGAGGGGGATGGGCCCCATCCTCTCCAGCGAGGACGACATGTGCACGGCGAGCCGGAGCTCTCCTCCCGGCCAAGGCTGACGTGCGGCGCACGACCTGCTACTTGCCCGCAGCCTGTATATGTTCACCGCGGGCGCGGCGTGCTTCAACACCTCTGCTCCCCTCATTGTGCGGGCGAGCGGTATCTCAGGGTACTTGAGGGGTCCGAGCGGCCTCCTTTTGGACGCAAGCTGCAACGGCCAGTCCGGCCATCCAACTTCATCAACATCAACTACATGGACAGTTACTATAAGAGATAACTACATTTGGGAATTCAACAGCAATATTTGGTGGACCGTGCAAAAAATTTTTTCTTCACTTCTAAGTATTAAAAGTTTATCTTCAAAAATTCAAATTCTACAAACCTAAAGACTTTCATTCACCTGCAACAACAACATTTTGAAACTGAATTAAGAAATCTTGTAAATGCTTCTGCTATCTATCTTCGTACCAACATCATTACTTGGACTTTGTTTCAAACTGATTTCATGTGTCACCCCTGGAGGAACTTTTGGGGGGGGGGGAGGTCTGTACCGGGCGGTACACCTCTACACCGTTTATTTAAAAGTGGCGCCAGTTGAAACTCCTCTTCTGGAGGAAGGTTGAACTTTATCTACTCTATTAATTCTCTACTTTCTCAGAAGATGTCACCACGTGGAAAATTTTGAGTTTTTGAACTGTGTCACTTTTGATGTGTTTTTGTTTCGCTTGAAGTAAGAAGTGTGAACTTTCTCTTCTAGAGGACACTACTGAAGATCAACAATAGCGCACCCTAGTGCGGAGTCAAAGAACTATTTTGTTGGAGAAATTTTTATTTCAAAAGTTTGTTTCTTGTTAAATTTCTTTCTGTTATTGTTTAAGTTGGCTGTATACCCCTCTTTTTCCCCTTGTTTTAGATTTATCCAATCCCGAATTTCTTTTAGTAATTTCTGACCAATCTGGTGTATCTTCCCCCAACTTGTATCTGTTGCGGGGTCCTATCCAATAAAAACATTGTGGGCGGGTGTTTTCATTCCCCTAACGCCTAGAAACTTCCGCGAGAGTATTTAAACTGCTGATTTTAGGGTCTCCGGGCCACTTCTGTTCCATCTTTCAGTGTATTAAGTACATAGCAGGAGGCGGGAAGCGCCTCTTTCCTCGGCGGCGGTCAACAATAAGGTAATGGCCGATTAATAAATTCTTTCTTTTCTTGCTCAGCAGTTTAACTTTCGGGGCGGGTTCTAAGCGTTCAACCATGTAACCTTTTCCTAAAATGTAAAAACAACTGGTATCTATTCTATTTTAAAACGACATATCGGGAAAGAGAGTGCTTAACCCTCTCGAGCTCCCACTCACATTGTCGTGAGGTGAACTTATTTTCTCAATCAATTCTTCCGTAATGTAATGTAAATATTTCTTTTTTAAGTCACCTCTGTAGTATGGGATTAGCCCTTGCATCAGTGGCCTAAGAGCCAAAATAGGTCTTAAAGACAAAGTGTATTAGGAGTGCAAGTTCGCCTCCTCTCAAATTGTTATGTTAGAGGTCATGTAATCAATCTTCTTTTTATTTAATAGACCTCAGTAGGTTGGGTATTTTACCCCTGTGTCTAAGTCCTGAGAGGACATTTTTGAATGGTAGAGTTTGGTGTGGCCTAGGAGAGGCCTAAATTTGAGAGCGTGTGGCTCTTTTGAAATGGAGTATTGTATGCCTCGAGGAGGCTTTTCAGTGTAATTTGGAGCAAGGGCTCCTAGGTATGAATAGGGTTTTCTGCCCCTCTGTTAAAATTGTGTTTGGGGTAAAACTGAGCTGATTGCCCAAGAATTATGTTTCTGACTTTTGAAGCCCCAAATGGGGTACCTATGTAAATGTATTTTTCAAATTGTGTTTCGAATACCAAATACCTGTTTTATGTGTTATTGCTTTGTTTTGAAAAGAAAATATAACCTTGTTAAATTTTAAACGAATTTTACACTGCACTATAATTTCGTAGCTTGAAACCCATTCACGCCCGCACCTTCTTTTACGCCTAACTACCGCTAAAACACGGTAACAATTATTATTATTATCATTATTATTATTATTATTATTATTATTATTATTATTATTATTATTATTATTATTATTATTATTATTGTCTGACTCCTTGGATGAGTGGCCAGCGGTGAAACCGTTCAGAAGGTTCCAGGTGCAATTCCCGGTCGGGTTGGGATTTTTCATCGCATCCACATATGAGACATAGTTTGCACCCGCGATCCCACAGGTGTGCGAAAAGCGGTAGAAGATTTATCAATATTACTAGCTACCCGCCCCCCAGGCTGCGCAAGGTAGAAGTTATGAATTTAAGGGGACAGGTTACTTTTAACTGAGGTATACGACATTAGTCGTTTTTCTTCCAGTAACTTACTGAACACGAAGAGATTTTGTATTGATGTGAAACGCGAAAAGGACACGTTAAACTGATCATGAGAAAAAATTCTCCACTGAGATCAACTCCAGCCACGCTAAGTGTCTGACCCTATGCATTGTTTATTGTCATGCCAAAACAGACTCCTACCAGGAATTGGACTCGTTTGAAATCAAAAGGCAAATCTGAGAAGAATCGAAGGTATTGTCGTTATTAAGACCGTTTCTCCTGTGCCACAGCCTCGTTAAATTAGTAGCTTCAGTTAAACAGTTAATCAAAATTTTCACTGCCAATCGCGTCTCATTGCATAACTTTGGCGGTTGTAGATTACGTAACAATATAATAGGCATCTTTATTTTGAAAATCAGCTTGTGTGGTGGCAAGCCAGAAGGATGTAAAGAATTTAATAATAATAATGTTATTTGCTTTACGTCCCACTAACTACTTTTACGGTCTTCGGAGACGCCGAGGTGCCGGAATTTAGTCCCGCAGGAGTTTATTTTACGTGCCAGTAAATCTTCCGACACGAGGCTGCCGTATTTGAGCACCTTCAAATACCACCGGACTGAGCCAGGATCGAACCTGCCAACTTGGGGTTAGAAGGTCAGCTCCTTAACCGTCTGAGCCACTCAGCCCGGCTGTAAAGAATTTGGAAATTCTGTAGGGTAATGAACAACTTCTTCACTATCAACTGCTGTGTATACTGAGTTACTGGCCATTGAATTTGTAGAAATATGACTCTCTTTGTTGGCTAGTTTCATGATAAACGCACTTTTTTCGAATGCAGTGTATTACGACCTATATTCGCTTTTCGTCTCGGCATGACGGGTTATCGTAGATCTTATATAGACAACGACAAATCACTGGAAAACTATTAGTTGTATTGTAGCATGTTCAACGAAGTCGTTGCTAGCTCGCGCGCTGGCTCGCAATCTACTCGGTCGCTCTGAGCTCGTTATTCACTTTTAACATATTTCAGAATGGAGATTGCGCAAAAAGAAATAATGAAAACGACGATATCTCGGAAACTGTTGATGAAAATAACATTCTGTAAATATTAGTTACTTGAGGAGAAAGAAGAAAAGAAAACCTACAACCTGTTTTCCAGTCAGTGACCGGGTCAGGGATGAAAGGAACGAAGCCCCCATCTTGCGGTGAGGATAGGAATTGTGCCGACTGCCGAAACCTGTCACACTACCCTGGGGCAATGATTAATGACTGACAGATGAAATTAAATGATAGTGGAGAGTGTTGCTGGAATGAAAGATGACAGGGAAAACCGGAGTACCCAAAGAAAAACCTGTCCCGCCTCCGCTTTGTCCAGCACAAATCCCACAAGGAGTGACCGGGATTTGAACCACGGAACCCAGCGGTGAGAGGCCGACGCGCTGCCGCCTGAGCCGCGGAGGCTTCACTACTTGAGGGGAATTAATCATTTTGATAAAGATTAACTAATTAGTTTAAACCGTTTTTTACTGCAAACTGTGACATAAAAAATTAGTGTTAAAGATAGATATATGATATCACGGACTTTTCTGTAGGACTTTCAAAAATTCTTACCCTCATAGTATAGCCGTCATAGTATTAGCCGTCAGACAGGTTCGAGGACTTTATTTTATACTAACTAGAGATTATTATTATTATTATTATTATTATTATTATTATTATTATTATTATTATTATTATATCCGGGCTTTTCCCAATTACTTGGGGTAGACATGTGAACTACTGTAAGCCCAGTCTTACAACCGGATACCTTTCCTGACGCCAACCCTATGTGGAGGGTTGGATGTATGCACTATTGTGTGTCTCTTTGGTGGTTAAGAGTGATTTGTTTTATGTAAATGAACATGTGTATTGAGACGACACACCCAATTCTCGAACAAGAGGAATTAACGAGTCACACTTGAAATTACATGAGTGCATAAATTAATCAGCCCGGAGGATTGTTAGACCCTCACGTAGCGCCACGGAAGATTATTAAGTTATACGAAAACAGCAAAAACCGATGGGGGCCCTATACTAAGGTTTTCTATGGAAGATACGGTGTTAGTTAATTTGCTATTTATTGCTTTCCTTACTGAGTCAGAAAGTGTTATTGAATCATCGCTAACCCTGTAGCACCCAGCTGCACTGGTCGTGCTCTGAATGCCATCACTCAGTACCACTCATACATCAGCAGCTTCCATACTGTCAGCCATAAATGGGACTGAGACTTCGGTGGAAGCTACATTTTGCCTTGGTCTGTGCCAAGAGACAGATGAAAATACTTCATCCTTCTTAACAAAATACGGCATCTATCAAAATCCACAGTCAGATTATTATTATTATTATTATTATTATTATTATTATTATTATTATTATTATTATTATTATTATTATTATTATTATTATTATTTCGCTAGAGTTAACAATATCCATACAGAATATGGTTTCTTTGAATAATACATACTTGTACTGTAAACATATACAAATATATTAAAACCCCTGTGGGTGGGGGGCGCAGATGTAGAATACACACCCAGTATCCCCTGCCTGTCGTAAGAGGCGACTAAAAGGGGCAACCTAGGCGCGGACATGGATTGCGGTTTGGTATAATGTGTTGGATTCCCTGTGGATGGGAGGGGCTGAATACAGTCACAGGTAATCCCTGCCTGTCGTAGAAGGCGACTAAAAGGATCATGTGGCCATGGTCCTCACTTTATTTTTTATTCTTGTTTTAGGGTGAGTTGTAGACCGATTCAACATTCTTGATGTGCATGCTGGTCGGAGATGGGCCACTTACGTATGTGATTACGCCCGAAAGCCCGCTTGTGACCACCAAGGGATCGGCGGGTGGGAGCGTCATGTACACTTGCAGTAGTATCCGCCTGAAAACACAGGTCCCCGCACAGCCGAATGCCAGAAAGACATATTTTTATTAATTGATTTTCCCTATATTTAGTGCTCTGTATACGCTATGGGGCACATGCTACTGCGGGTGACTGGAGAAAGGGAGTCCTAGTGCTTATTGCCTCAGTCATTCCGTATTAGACATCGTCCAACATCGGACCCAGGGCAATACCGGCTACGACCAGGTGGGTATTGCCTTGGTTGTTTGGTTCGGCTACAGAGACCCCTGATCGGACTGGCTGGCTTTCGGGGAGGATGATTTCGGGCATGGCTTCGAAACGTCTTCGACCTGCCCAAGGTGGTCCCCCACCGAAGTCTTTAACTTGTGATTCCTTGAGGGGTTCAACCCCCTGGGAACAAGCGCAGCGTGAAGGACTGGGATCCAGCTTCCCTACGTTTCTGGTTGCTGTCAGAACTGATGGAAGTGACTTCAAGCTGGTAAAGTCTATTTTGTTTAGCCGGCACACAGAAGGTGTCTACGGCGAACCGAAAGACCTGAAGAAAATGCGCAACGGTAGTTTGTTGATAAATCCGCGCACTGCCGTGCAAGCTGATCTGTTGCTCAAGTGCGATCACTTTGGCGATATTCCCGTCAAAGTGGACGAGCACAAGACCTTGAATCTGGTTCGTGGATTTATCTTCCACCGTGATCTCATCTTGAACACTGACGATGAGTTGATGGAAGACATGAAGCACCGTGGCGTTACACACGTCCGGCGCATTACGCGCAAAGTCAACGGCGAGGACGTTGCCACGGGTGCGTTCATTATCTCCTTCAAATTGTTAGTGTTACCAGAAAAAGTCAAGGCAACAACCTATCGCTGCGATGTGAGGCCGTGCATCCCGCCTCCCATGAGCTGCTATCTACGCCAGAGGTTCGGGCACATGGTATCTCGTTGCTCGAATCAGTCTGTACGAGGTATGTGGTATATGTGGCAGAAGAGCTCATGACGCGGAGGAGTGCTCAGCACCTTACAGGTGCACTAACTGCCCTGGCCTTCACTCGCCCCGAGATCGGATATGGCCGGATATCTCGGTGAGAAGAAGATCCAGGAGGTCAAGACCCTGGATGGTCTTTCCTACCAGGAAGCGCGCCGTACGTTCAATGCCATGAATGCATCCACCAAGACGTTAGACTATACGAAGATAGCACAGAGTCTTCCAGGTTCATCGTTTATATCGTGTAAACCTGTTGAGATCGCTGCGCCCAAGGCGGCTGTTGCTCCTGCGAGCAAAGCCGCAAAGAGTAAAAGCTCGAAAGGGGGGACCACTCCACCTTCGACCACAAAGAAGTCTGTGCCGGCTGGGACTCCTAAGCCGACGCAGCAGTGGGGGGAGGGGGGTGAGTCCGCAGTACACCCGCACCAAAACCTGCACGCTCCCCTCGTGGGGGGACATCCCGCCCCCGGAAAGTGTCGAGGTTCTAGGCATCAGACCCACCATCTCTCGATGACGGGATGGACGTCGAGCTTTCATCTACATCCGTGCATGTAGATGTTGATATTGATAGTGTTTAGGTTTAAGAGCATCTTTTCGCTTATAACCTAACACTCTCTCTTTTAGTCCACACTGTGGCACTGTTACAGTGGAACTCAAACGGTTATGACATGCATCTTGCTGAGCTACGCCAGCTCATTAGTGAGTTCGCGGCGAGTATAGTCTGTATTCAGGAGAGCCATACCTCAGACCAGGTCATCATACGATCTTGAGAAATTTCAGACTATACTCGACAGAACGATGTTATGCTCACCGGGCGTCCGGTGGCGTGGGTATTTTTGTTCGTTCTGATACTTATAGCGAAGAGGTTCCTCTAAGAAACCCACTGAAAGCAACTGCGGTGCAGGTACCGCTGCCTGTCATAGCAGCAGTGTGTAATGTTTATTTTCCACCAGGCCAGCCTCTTAACATAAATGATGTCACTGATCTTATAGATCATCTTCCACCTCCTTTCCTCTTATTGGGCTATTTTAACGCCCATCACCCCATATGGAGTTCTGAAATGCCTTGCCTCAGGGGAAGGGAGTTGGAAACGTTAGTAACAGCTGGGTTTATGTATTTTGAACACAGGTGAACCAACTCATTTCAGTGTACGTTACGCCACACACCTTTGCATAGGCGTAAGTCTGTGCAGCCGAACGTTGGTTCCGCTGTGTCGGTGGAATACACACGATGATCTCTGTGACAGTGAAAATGTTCCCATTGTTCTTGCTTTGTTGAAACAAAAATCCGTCGAGGCTCCACATCGATGGATTCTTAAACATGCTGATTGATCGAAGCTCACTTCACTAGCTGTCTTTAACGACAAGACCAGGCGTCAATGACGAAATAACTTACATCACCCAAGTTATTCTTGCTGCTGATGATGAGTCTTTTCCCTCGTTTTCAGAGACTCCTCGCCGAAAACTCGTTCCTTGGTGGAACGAAGGAATTGCAGCAGCTATCAAAGAACGCCGTCGCGTGCATAAACGTGATCGTAGGCAGCCTACTGTGGCCAACTTGGTAACATTTAAAAATCTCCGCGCTAAGGGCGCGAGTTCTTATTCACCAAAGTAAGAAAGCATCGTGGAAGATATGTGTGTCGTCTATGACGTCACATACTCGATCATCTCAAGTGTGGACTAAACTTCGACGTGTTTCGGGTATCCAAGGATCATCTTCTATACCGGGAATTTCCATTGCAGGCAGTACCGTCACAAAATTACTCTCGATTGCTAACCATCTAGCCAGTCATTTCGCGGATCTGCCTGGCTCCAGGAATTACAATCGTATTTTCCTAACTCTGAAGCGGGAGGCAGAATGCCATCACCTTAGTTTTGCCACTCAAGCTTCAGAGGACTGTAACGTGCCTTTTACGGAGTGGGAACTCCTTGGCGCTTTGCAAGGACACGTCTCCTGGCCCAGACAATGTCCATAATCAGATGTTGAAACATCTTAGTGAGGATAGTCTATTATATCTCCTTCGTGTGTTCAACCGGATCTGGATAGAGGGTGAGTTTCCGTTTGAGTGGCGAGAGGGCATAGTAATTTCTGTCCTCAAGCCTGACAAAAATCCTGAGTATGCAGGAAATTACAGGCCTATTTGCCTTACTAACTGTTTGTGTAAGCTACTTGAGAGGATGGTAAATCGCCGACTTGTGTAGTGTCTGGGGAAACAAGGACTTTTGTCCGCGTACCAGTGTGGTTTTCGAGCCGCCGACCACTTGGTACGCCTGGAGAGCTCTATGCAGGATGCATTTCTCCGCAAACAGCATTTGGTGGCTGTTTTCTTCGACTTAGCAAAGGCCTATGACACCACCTAACGATATGGTATCCTTTGAGTCCTGCACCAATGGAGATTCCAGGTAACTTGCCGGCATTTATTGCGAATTTTTTGTCTCTCAGTCTATTCCGTATCCGAGTAGGGAGGGCATATACGCAGTTCCACGTTCAAGAAAATGGAGTCCCAGAGTGATCGGTTCTTAGTGTCACTCTGTTCGCGATTGCCACAAACGGTACTGTCGCTGCTGCTGGTTCAGTAATAATACCGTCGCTATATGTGGACTATTTTGCTCTGCATTATAGCACGCATAATAAGGCAGACGCAGAGCGACAATTACAGCAACCTATTAGGAGAGTGGAAGAGTGGCCTTTAGAATGTGGTTTTCGATTTTCAACCGCTATGACCTCTGTTGTCCACTTTTGCCGGCAGTGCACTCTTCACTCGCATCCTGAGCTTTATTTAGGAAATGTCGCTCTTCCGATAGTTGACACCGATTTCTTGCTCCTTTTCGATAGCAAATTATCGTGGGAGCCACATGTGCGGCAGTTAAAAGTGCAGTGCACTAAGAAGTTGAATATCTTGAAGTTTCTTAGCAGCACTGAGTGGGGGCTGACCGCACTGTGCTCCTATGATTTTATAGGACACATATTTTATCCAGGTTAGACTACGGCAGTGCAACATATGGATCAGCAAAGCAAAGTGTCCTTGCGAAACAGAATAGCATCCACCACAGCGGGGTTAGGTTGACGACGGGAGCTTTTCGTACAAGCCCCACTGCTAGCCTGTTCGCTCAAGCTGGTGTGCCGCCTTTACACCTGAGACACCAGCAAATGCTTCTATCCTATGCTGCAAATTTGCGACAGATGCCACTTCACCCAATCTAACCTTGCGTATTCCACAATGAAAACCGTCTGTTGTATGCTGCTTATCCTTGAGCAACACGGCAGCCTGGAATACGCTTGGATAGCAGTCACAGATTGTTTGATGTACCTTCGGTTCCCTGCCTTGTCAGACAACCTAGTGGAGTACCTCCGTGGATAATACAACGACCTGAAATAATCCTGGATCAGCACATTGGCCCGAAGGAAAACACGGGCCCTTCGATTTATCGGAGGCTCTTACTGTCCGTTGTTGGCCGGTATCCAGGTTCAGTCGTCGTTTACACGGATGGTTCGAAGACAGAAACGAAGTTGGGCTGTGTGTTGGTTGTCGACAATGATAGGTTTCTGTTTGCTGTCCCGGAAACCTGTAGTGTGTACACAGCAGTGCTCTATGCTATCTGTGAAGCTCTGTAGTTCGCACTGTCCGATGAGCGCTGACACTGTCTCTTGTGTACTGACTGCTTGAGCTCGTTACAGTCTGTTGATACCTGTTTCCCTCGGCACCCTGTGGTGCAGCGGATGCAGGACCTGCTGGCTGGGTGTTCGGAGCTGGCACTAGAGTCACCTTTATGTGGCTCCCAAGCCACATGGGTGTAGAGGGAAACGAGTTAGCAGAGAAGGCTGCCAAGAAGGCAGTTACACTGCCCTCCTTGCCTTACAAGGTTCCAGCAAGTGATATTCGCTCTCAGCTGAGACATTTGCTTATGTCTCATTGGGAGATGGAGTGGCAGGCCACTCCTCTTCCAAATAAGCTGAGAGCGATGAAAAGTATAACGAAGGTATGGAGGGACTTCCCTTTGGGCTTCTCGGAGGGAGTAGTGGTTATTATGTCGTCTTCGGATCGGCCGCGGTATAGTAACGCACTCCTATTTACTGAAAAGGGAACCCCCTCCGGTGTGTACTTGCGGCGATAATCTTACCGTGGTACACATCTTTACGGAGTGCGTAGAGTGGTCGATCCGCGCCGTAGGCTAAAACTCCTGAGTACCATCTCCCTCATACTGCGACATGACGAGCAGTCAGCAGACTTCGTCATCCGTTTTATGAGGGATAATGGTCTTTTTTATCGTGTGTAATAACCTCCTATGTCTTAGTGTATTTGTGTTAACTGCGCTTTTATCCCATTGACTCTATTTTAGTTCGTGTTTGTGTTAATTTTAACTTCTAACAGGAATTATATATATATACTTCCAGGCAATGCCTTATGTCATTGTCACCTGTATTTTCTATAATTGTATTAGAAAATAAGGCATTGCGGATTAGATCCACTGATTGTTTTAATCTCATAATCATTTTTCTCACCATTTATTTTAAAATGTAGTCAGTGAACACATTTTAAAATGCTCATTATTATATCATGTCGTCCATCTCGTACCATTAGGGGCCGATGACTTAAGATGTTAGGCCCCTTTAAACAAGAAGCAACATCATCATCGAGGATATTTTAATATCGAATAACACCATTTATATTTGAATAATGCGCATAGAAAATCTTAGGAAATAGGTTAAACATTTTAGTAGTATTTTTTAGTTTTTAAATTATTTTTTCCATATACGATCAATTATTTTTGTAGTCAGATACATGCATATTTTATTGAGAACATGGCACTCTAGTGGCCCTAATACACATGCCACATGCAAATAAATGAATTACCATTTATGGCCTACATGGTAGTTGTAATACAGCATTGAAGGGTAACGTGTTAATTGTGTAGCTGATGTAGTTAAGCTTCTATTGTTAAATCGGGGTTGTGCTGTAACTCTGCTCGCAGTTTTTCTGTAACTGATGCAATTATCCTTTCCCTCTGTGTATGCATCGTGCTGTTCTGTAGATTTATTTTAATGACCGCGAGTTTAAACTTGTAGGCCTATTTGTCACAATGTAGACAGGCTCTTTTGTGAACCAAAGATACACATTTTAATGCATGTTATACTGTCTGCAAAACGAAATCGAAGCTGCTTTCAATGTATAATCCTGTTCATTGAACATGTAATCTACTAAATAGCTTGTTAGTAGTTATAGACAACCGGGCGAGTTGGCCGTGCGGTTGGAGTCGCGCAGCTGTGAGCTTGCATCCGGGAGATAGTGGGTTAGAAATCCCACTATTGGCAGCCCTGAAGATGGTTTTCCGTGGTTTTTCATTTTCACACCAGGCCACGGCCGCTTCCTTCCCACTCCTAGGCCTTCCCTATCCCATCGTCACCATAAGACCTATACGTGTCTGTGCGACGTAAAGCAAATAGCAAAAAAAAAAAAAAATCGTTATAGACATGGTTTCGATGAATTCATATTACGTATTCGGAAAATGCTACTGCTCATGTTATTACGAATAAACCAACAAATTTATTCATTAACAATTTGTATCTTGTGATTAGAATGAAATTATGGTTTTGATAATGGGGAAACAAAAATTCATTCTTCCCCTCCTTCCTGGCCTTTTCCCAATTTATTTGGGTCGGTAATGGATATGGACTTAGCCCAGTTTTACGACAGGATGCCCTTCCTGACGTCAAACCTATGTGCAGGGGTGAATTCATGTTTGCGTGCTTCTCTCGTGGTTGGTAGTCTACTCGCCGAAGAAAAAATGTATTTAAGGCGAACACAAACACGCAGTCCTTGGGCCATAGG
Source organism: Anabrus simplex (assembly GCF_040414725.1). NCBI lineage: Eukaryota > Metazoa > Arthropoda > Insecta > Orthoptera > Tettigoniidae > Anabrus > Anabrus simplex. The sequence goes on along the minus strand of NC_090265.1, from coordinate 1,279,462,387 downwards.
AAGTACCTGGACACATTTAAAATCCCCATCCCCAGGTCTAACTAGAAGGCCAGTACGCTGACCATTCAACTAAGGAGCCGGGAAAGATTCAATAGATGAGCTGCATTAAACGGAATGTTATCATCCGTAATATCATTCTTGACTGGCGATGTGTGTCTGTAAAATTGTGCAAAATGTTTTATGTTCCCCATAACTTACCTAAAGCAGAAATGAAGTATTGGGTCTTAAGGTTATAGCTAGAGGCAAAAGAACAGCCATATTTACACAGTTTTGTAAACTGTTCAGATTGGATAACAATATTACGTCCCTCTAACTATTTTACGGTTTTCGGAGACGCCGAGGTGCCGGAATTTTGTCTCGCAGGAGTTCTTTTCCGTGCTAGGAAATCTACCGACACGAGGCTGACGTATTTAAGCACCTTCAAATACCACCGGACTGAGCCAGGATTAAACCTGCCAAGTTGGAGTCAGAAGGCCACGGCCTCAACCGTCTGAGCCACTCAGTCCGGCTGTAAAATATTAAAGAAAATGTAGCATTCTGTGATTGGTCAAAGCGCTTGCCAGTACTTCAAGGCCACCTGGACTGCGGGAGCGTTGAGGCATACGGTACGAGAGGGGAGGTGGAAGGGCAAGCACTCATGTGCAGTCCGATGTCTTCTGGGTCAGCTGTTCCAGTTTGCGTTGAGTTGCAGAGAGGTGCTTAGTCGAGAAGAAGCTATTCACCGCAATGTTACTGTCTCATTGTAGCTATCTTGAAGTGATGTCGGAGAAACGTAAAAGTCCTTTTCTCCATGTCGTAATTTTAACACTAAGGCTATGAACTCCACTCCGGTAGGTAGTTAGGAAAGTGTCATAATTTACTGTCATGGAAACTGCATGTGCCAATTTTGATTTGGCCGACATTGTGCTCAGAGCAAACTGACAGAGCAAATGCAACACCAAGAAGGAGTGGTCAGAACTTTATGCCAATTGCAGGGTAGACTGACGTCACTGAGGTATGCTCATGATGTGAAATGCGCCGCTGTGCTGCGCACGTAACGAACGATAAATGGGACACGGCGTTGGCGAATGGCCCACTTCCGTACCGTGATTTCTCAGCCGACAGTCATTGTAGAACGTGTTGTCGTGTGCCACAGGACACGTGTATAGCTAAGAATGCCAGGCCGCCGTCAACGGAGGCATTTCCAGCAGACAGACGACTTTACGAGGGGTATGGTGATCGGGCTGAGAAGGGCAGGTTGGTCGCTTCGTCAAATCGCAGCCGATACCCATAGGGATGTGTCCACGGTGCAGCGCCTGTGGCGAAGATGGTTGGCGCAGGGACATGTGGCACGTGCGAGGGGTCCAGGCGCAGCCCGAGTGACGTCAGCACGCGAGGATCGGCGCATCCGCCGCCAAGCGGTGGCAGCCCCGCACGCCACGTCAACCGCCATTCTTCAGCATGTGCAAGACACCCTGGCTGTTCCAATATCGACCAGAACAATTTCCCGTCCCGTCGATTGGTTGAAGGAGGCCTGCACTCCCGGCGTCCGCTCAGAAGACTACCATTGACTCCACAGCATAGACGTGCACGCCTGGCATGGTGCCGGGCTAGAGCGACTTGGATGAGGGAATGGCGGAACGTCGTGTTCTCCGATGAGTCACGCTTCTGTTCTGTCAGTGATAGTCACCGCAGACGAGTGTGGCGGTGTGGCGTCGGCGTGGAGAAAGGTCAAATCCGGCAGTAACTGTGGAGCGCCCTACCGCTAGACAACGCGGCATCATGGTTTGGGGCGCTATTGCGTATGATTCCACGTCACCTCTAGTGCGTATTCAAGGCACGTTAAATGCCCACCGCTACGTGCAGCATGTGCTGCGGCCGGTGGCACTCCCGTACCTTCAGGGGCTGCCCAATGCTCTGTTTCAGCAAGATAATGCCCGCCCACACGCTGCTCGCATCTCCCAACAGGCTCTACGAGGTGTACAGATGCTTCCGTGGCCAGCGTACTCTCCGGATCTCTCACCAATCGAACACGTGTGGGATCTCATTGGACGCCGTTTGCAAACTCTGCCCCAGCCTCGTACGGACGACCAACTGTGGCAAATGGTTGACAGAGAATGGAGAACCATCCCTCAGGACACCATCCGCCCTCTTATTGACTCTGTACCTCGACGTGTTTCTGCGTGCATCGCCGCTCGCGGTGGTCCTACATCCTACTGAGTCGATGCCGTGCGCATTGTGTAACCTGCATATCGGTTTGAAATAAACATCAATTATTCATCCGTGCCGTCTCTGTTTATTCCCCAACTTTCATCCCTTTCGAACCACTCCTTCTTGGTGTTGCATTTGCTCTGTCAGTCAGTGTATATTAATGAAATCCTTGACGTGCTCCAACAAAACAGCACGAATATCAAGAATGCATTTTTTATCTATGGTCTCGTGCGCACTCGAAAAACGTATCGGGTGAGTCAGCCATGTCTGACGTTTTATGCTGTTAGGCATCCCGCCGAACGTCACTGGTGTTATGGTCTATACTTCTTTGCCGTATACCAAGCAACAATCGTCTTTAATCACTCACTGCACCATTACCTTTGCAAAAACATGTACCGTATGTGACAGGCATTTACACAATGCATCAAACTGTCATGCGGTTATGTAAAAAGTACGTGCCAGTTATGAGCTTTCAGAAGGGTATGAACGCTAAAAGCGATGACATACCGATAGAAAATATGTGTGCATTTGTGAAGCGGAAGGAGTAGTCCATCTGGTAGGCTTTCTGGAAACCTACTCGCCGGAGTCGCCGTGGTGTCATAGGTGAAGTGCGGTGCTGTTAATACAGCTTCGTTTGGTATGCGGGTTCGAATCCCACGTGAGCCTGTACATATTAGCATTTTGTACTTCGAGAATCATCCACAGAGCCAATGTATCCGAATGCCCTCACGTCTTGAATTTATTTATTTATTTATTTATTTATTTATTTATTTATTTATTTATTTATTTATTTATTTATTTATTTATTTATTTATTTATTTATTTATTTATTTATTTATTTATTTTGATTCGTTGTGCCCAGCTGTGGAGCGCGTTTGAACTTATTTTGCACAATGTTTCTTCTTCTTTTCTTCCCAATATCTCTTCATTTTTTCACTGTGTTCCTTATTTATTTATTTATTTATTTATTTATTTATTTATTTATTTATTTATTTATTTATTTATTTTGGCACTGTTCTAGGCCATTAAGGCTGCTTATGTGGATGTTTTATAAGCAGAGTTGGATGAGGATAGAATGGTTGGGGGTTTGAATCCGCTTGACTGAGCAACAGCCTGTTAGCGCAGTAAGTGTTCGAATATATGGCCTTCTGCAGTAATGTACATTTCAGCACGCCGTTGAACTGCCATTCGGGCTCTTTGTAGCATTGTAGGTGTTACGGATTCACAGGCTTCCCCTTCCTATCCGTCGACCGGGATGTGTAACATTCAGGTAGTTGCGAACATCTGCTGACATGTGAGGGATAACTCCGTCTTGTTGATACCACATGGTTACACGCTCACCCAGGGGCACATCCTCTAGCAGCAATGGTAGTTGGTCTTGCAGAAACTATAGGTAGCGGGCTCCTGTCAAATGATCCTCAAAGACATATGGTCCAATTAGGTGATCACCCAGTATACCACACCAGACTTTTACTCCCCATCGTCCCTGAAATGCTGCCTGCCTTACCCAGTGGGGATTTTCAACACTCCAGTAATGCATATTATGACGATTCACAGAGCCATTATTATGAATCTTGCCTCGCCCGAAAATAAAATGTGAGATACAAACGCTGGATCATTTGCCACTTGCGTCAGTATCCACGCACAGAAATCAACACGAGTTTCGAAATCTCGCCCGTGGTGTTCTTGATATAGTTGTAGGGGATACGGGCGAAAGAAACTGGATTGCAATATCCTTAGAACATACGACAGGCTGATGTTGGCCTGTTGTGCTACTGCCCGGGTACTTGTATGAGGATTCTCCCGGAAAGTGTCCAACATCATCTCAGCATTTTCACCGGACGTAACTGGTGCCTCTCTCACAGGATCTGTTCGGGAAAGTGACGAAGTTATGCGCAAACGTCGCTCCACCCTCCTAAACGTATTTGCGTTTGGTTGTTGTCTGTGCAGAAATCTTTCCTGGTACAGGCGCTGTGCTTACAGTGCGTTCTGTTTTGCTTCACCGTAGATGAGGAGCATGTCAACACACTCATCTGTTGAATACATAGCGAAGAAATGACCAGGACTGCTAGGATACACCAAGCGTCAGGTCACTACACATTCAATACGCATGCTATTGGTCGAATGTGGCACGAATGGCCTCTTATTTGATCCTCAAAGTTTAAAATGTGAATTAAAATATTTATCGCTCGTGGGATTCGAACCCACCTACCAACGCAACATGCGTCAACACGTCTGTGGTTAGTCCACTACACCACGGTGACTGTTGCCTTCTGTTTATCAGAAAGCTTACTTGGTGTAAAACTATGTCCCGCTTTACAAACTCACACACGTTTTCTATCAGTATGCCATCGCTTTTAGCGATAATTTCATAACCAATGGAAAGCTTATAATTGGCCCGTACATTTTTCATAATCGTATGACAGTTTGATGTATTGTGTGAATACCTGTCGCATACATGTTTTTGCAAAAGTCGCACAGTAATGACGCAGTAAGTGTTTTAAAGGCGACTGTAGCTTGGTGTACGGCAAAGGAAAATCGACCATCACCCCACTGACGTTCGTTGGGATGTCTAAGAGCAGAAACGTCAGGCACAGTGGACTCAAAGTTTAAAATGATGCTTAATACAGAAGTCTGCCTGCTGTCATTTCTTGATGGTTACAGTACTTTTGTGTCCATCTCTTGGCACAGGCCAGAGCAAAGTGTAGCTTCCACTGAAGTCCCAGTTTCATCCATGGCTGTGACAATATGGAAGCTGCTGGGGTATGGGTGGTGCTGATTAATGACATTTAGAGCACAACCAGTGTGTCTGAGTGTCATGAAAGGTGTTGCTCATAGGGTTAGTTGTGCTACAATAGCACTGTCTGGCGCAGTGAGGAAAGCAATGGCAAACTACCTCACTCCTCATCTTGCCTAGTACGCCTCATTTTGGTACTGCCATTGGTTTTTGTGGTTTCCCTATAACTGCATAGCCTTTGGTGATGCTATTTGAGGATCCAACCAGCCTCTGACAATACAGAAGTGCTTCGATTTAGGGCTTCGTATTATATTAGTAGCGTGGACAGGAAAAGCCATTTTACTCCCTAACGGTCGATCAATGCACTGTATATTCACAGTAGGCAGAGATCTATAATCCCTCTAGATGATTTAACTCCATCAGATAAAACACTTGTATTTTCTTTTAAGTGACACCAATTTCTAATTCGCTTGGCATTTTGTATCACGACTAATAAAGATTAAGGGGAAACACTGGAATGTGCAGGTTTCAATTTACCTCAGCCAGTTTTCAGCCATGACATATGTTACAATGTGAAAAGTGCGAACTTCGGACGTTCTTAAAGTTGCAGTACTGCCAAAAAGTAATTGTACAAAGAATGTCTTATACTTGGAACTCCTTCACTGAATATTTACCCTTATTGACCCTGCATGTTATGACGCGTTTTGGCTAATAATAATAATAATAATAATAATAATAATAATAATAATAATAATAATAATAATAATCCGGACTGAGAGCTCAAACTCTTAAATGAAATAACCTACCACGGACAAACATTGATTATACCCTTGCGTTTCAAATGTTATGTATTGACCTTGGTGTGGTTTGATTTTCACTTCGCTGTCTCATCAAAGCACAGTTAGAGAACTACAAACAAGATGGAGCCATTTAAGTTAACCTGTACTAGCATGGGAACGAACAGACCAACTTGCGCTAATAAATAAAACCGAGCTCGATAGCTGCAGTCGCTTGAGTGCGGCCATTATCCAGCATTCGGGAGATAGTGGGTTCGAACCCCACTGTCGGCAGCCCTGAAAATGGTTTTGCGTGGTTTCCCATTTTCACACCAGGCAAATGCTGGGGCTGTACCTTAATTAAGGCCACGGCCGCTTCCTTCCCAGTCCTAGCCATTTTCTGTCCCATCGTCGCCGTAAGACCTATCTGTGTCGGCGCCACGTAAAGCCAATAGCAAAAAAAAAAGTAGCTAATAAATAAATGATTGAAGTGGCCAGAAGTGTTAGTTTTATAACCTTTCTCCTCGCCTTTTCCCAGTTATCTACGATCGGTAATTTGTATGGACAGCCCATTTTTACGGTTACTGTTTTTCCTGTAACCAGCTCTGTGTAGAGAGATGTATTCACAATTGCGTGTTTCTATGTTGGTTTAGCAATGTGATATGTTGTGTGAACATGACTATATACATTATTGTGTGATGAACACGAACACCCAACCCCCGAACCAGCTGAATTAACAATACGCTTTTAAATTTCTCGGTCCATCTGGAAATCGAACACAAGGGCCGTGTAAGTGTTGTTTATAATCATTTATAATTGAATCTGGCTATTACTAGATGGGTTTGATTCCCGGCTGTTCGAGGTATTTTTAATCGTAATACGGTTCATTCCCTTGACCAGTCCCGTGTGGGTAGGTAATCCAAGTTCTCCGGGGCAAACTTCTGACACCTGGACGTTTCCGAAAACAGTTAAAATGAAGGTATGTGTCCTCGAAAGAATACTATTACTTTAATTCTGCGGAACAGTACATTTTATTCCATTCACTTCTAGCTTGATGTATTTTATTCTTGTATTTGCACATTATTCGTTGAAGGTTTAATACAAGATGAATTTCTGTTACAGCCGTATATCGATTAGCTAGGGTGCTTTTGTTATCATACTCAGACTTTTTGTTTCTTTGACCGCGATGGAATACTACATTGGTGAACTTCCGTTGGATTAAAAAAGAAAAGAGAGAGAAAATCGGTTCAGTTTATTTCATTCAAAAATCTACATATTGACTGTTAAAAGGTTATTTTGTTCCGGACGAGAATGAAAGGAAACAACTTCCACATGCAAAATGTCGATCCGCGCGAATCAGGTTGGGGCACTATCTGTGTAAACAAGCGCTAGCCAATGAGCGACTGTCCAGCAGACTGTGTTCGGGATGCGGGACGTGTTGTATTCCCTACTCTCCTCAATTAACCCGCACACTATTTATTGAAATGGGACGCACTCACAAGACAGGCTAGCCAACCCTCTCCCCACTCAGTACGTGCTCTGCATTCAACGAAGCGCTCTTCCCCATTCTACGTTAGTCCGAACATCAGTATGTATCGGATTGTTCAATAGTCTTCATTATAAGAGAAACATGTTTGCAGCATGACGCTTTGTTTTTTTTTACAGAAATTTATGCATATACTACCTAGAGATATGCGACTTTATATAATTTCCAGAAAACTAGAAAATGAATTACATTTTGTATTTCGCTTACTCTAGAACAGGGAAGGGGACTTCTCGCACGTAGTGCATTGCACTGTGCGTACCCAGAAGGTTGATACTGTGAAACCGAATGTCATCTTGCCTCTACGTTTGCGAGGAAGACAGAAAATATGCAAACTTATATATTATTTTAATAATCTTCTGTTATAAAATTATTTTCAAATTACGCTTTACTCAACCAGGAGGCATTTTCCTTGAAAATCCAAGATGTAATAAGTTATACCGGGACAGCTGCCCCTATTTTCTCCCAAACATATGCAACCAGCTAGCAGTTAAATGTCTCTTTGTCCGATATAGACTTTCCCACACAATGAAAAAACGGTACAAGAGGCAGTAAGTGAGGCCCATCTCAAAAACACTGTAGCATTTTATGTATAGTCCAATACTCCAGTCATTTTTACGAGATGTTACTGTACTGTACAAACCATAGCCACTCCTTTAGTTTTCGGTAGAGAATTGCGCACCTGATTGGTGCCATTTTCTTTTGACAGAAAAGGGTGGTCACGGTAACATAGAAAACGTGATAGATTAGGACCAATTACAGGCATTTCATTTCACCGCCATTTTGTATCTCATCACATTGAAATTGATAGAAACGTGTTTTTCACAGTATTTTATCACCTATTACTACCGTTACAGCGTTCAAAAAGCCATAAAACTGGACCATAAGGCTGTAACACATCAGTAACTTTACGAAGCGAGAACTTTCGCTCTCCTCGTAAATATAGAGTTGTAAGAGCGAGACGAGGAAGCAGCCGCGCGGAATTAGGCATGTTAGATGTACCTGGATAAGCTACAGGGTACAATGAGGGTTCGAACCCTGATTGAGTCATGCCTTTTTAAATTTTCATTTCTTCTTTTACGAAGACTTGACTTTTCTGAAGTCTCAGATATTCTTCTAAGGAAGTTATAATAAACAGACATAATAATTATCGCCATGTAAGCACTGACTACGGACAAATTCATTGTGAATATCACCTAAAACATAATGCTGTACTCATTTAATCAAGTAATAGGTACACACTCTACTCGTAGGGAATGCAACTATCTGGGCTATTCTTTAGCACGCTGTGGCGTTTGCAGCAAGGTAAACCTGTCTGCACATTCGAGTTCAGAACTTGTAATATATAAGATCAGTTTCGAGGAGATAGCGTACGTTATTCCATTACTACAGAGATACGAGACCTATTTTTCATCGCGTGGAATTGATACATGGTACTAATCGCAGCCAGCATGTGATTTTTCCGACGGATTCAGAGTTAGAATCTAACTACGAGCTTTTCATTTTTATTTTTATACCCTTAAGGCATTCGCAGTTAAGGTTTAACTTATTTAGGTTTAACTTCCTTAGTTCTCAAAAGTCACTTTTCAACTTTAGAAAGAAAGCATACATCAAAAAGGAATAATAACATGCGACTTGTATATGGCAAACGGCTACAACGAATGAAGCACACTGCACTTACTGTCAGCATTATGACACACCGATTCAACCAAACAACTGCGCACGTTCGACTCGAAGAACGACAGGACTTCGTACGTAGAGCACATGAAATAGCACATAGTAATCTTTACAGCAAACTGCAGGCAGTTTCCACCACATACGCTGCAGCAAGTAAAAATGATTCACCTCTGCCGTACTCATATATGCATTAACGAAGGAGGTGGTCATTTTGAACATTTCCTTCATTAATGGAATGGCCATGCACAAGCCCATTCCTCCTCTGTCGGTAATAGCTTATTCTACTGCAAATAGCTCTTTTAAGAGCTAGTTAATAATGAACATAACACAGTACCTGCAACAAAAGAACTGATCATGATTTAGATTTGTCTTAACAACGCGACTCGCACGAACATTCAACAACGAAATAAAAAGAAATCGTCCTATATACGACTCAAAACCTCCGACTAACGAGCACCGCTACCCTCCTCTAACTTCAGGCACGCTCGGCTATCACAAGCTGTTGATTGGCGGCGTTACATCAGCACTACTTTTGGTAGTTCTAGTCATTCAGCCATCATATTTTCCGTACATGAAGTTTCTGTGGTACAGAATTTTCACGATTCTTCACAATCATTCGGTATTTTATCGTTAATGCTGATTTCGTTGACATGAATAAACGAATTGTAGAAAGCGTAGTAAGACCAGACATATCTGTGAGTAGCCATGGTCACTGTTTTTAGGTTACGTATAATCTGCGGGTTGCATAAAAGTGAGTGAATAGGGACAACTGTACCACTTAGTATATTAATTACAAATAATTAGATAGGAAAATATAAAGTACCACGTAAGTTTACTCGTTAAATAAGCACACCCGGTAAGTGAGAAGACTGTGGACTTAGTATACCCTGATCATTACGAAGGTATTCACTATTGTGCGACATTAACCAAATCTCTATGTAGGTGGGGGCTCTAGAGTATATTCTCGGTATCCCCTGCCCGCCCTGCCCGTCGTAAAAGGTGACTGAAGGGGGAAACCCCAGGGACTCCAAATTAGGGATCGTCGCGTCGGTTGGCGAACACGGGACTCCTAGCTGAGATTGCTTCCACTTACTTGTTCCAGGCTCCTCACGTTCGTATTTCCTGTCCGACCTTTGGTGGTCAGATTTTGTTCTCTTCCGACCTCGGTAGTATTAGGTTTGAGAGGCCTAGGAAGTATGTCTTTTTAACGCCCTTATTGGCCCTTTTCTTTCTTTTGCGAATATCCTCTTTCTTCAAAGGGTCGGACCTCTTCCTTCTCATTTCTAATTAGTGTTAATGGACGATGGTTGCGTAGTTGTACTTTCCATTAAACCACCCATGACCACAATAAATACCAAAGTACTCTGATAGGGTACAAATATCGCAAGCAAGTTCCTCAAAGGCGTCTTGTAAATTTTCGTTACTGGATATATTTCACACATATTCAGTAGATGAGCCAGTCAAATTCTGTACTCCAGCTGCAAACTTACGATGTTGCACTGAGTGTCCTCTTGGGAAGTGTTCTCAAAACTGTGCCGTACTTCTTGAGTCATACATTCTCTACATCTTGCGATTACACCTTACCGTGCATGTCAAGTAGTGATGGTAGAGGTGGCAGATATACTGTAAGGGAAAAGTAACAACGTTAATACTTGAAAATAATTTTTTGTAACTTTCACATAGATTTAATGTATTTTTTACACTCTTATCGTTAATTTCAGATCGAGTTTGCGGATGCATATTTTAGTTCAGAAGTTGGGCGACTGGAGCATTAGAGATGCTACATTAGCTATCGTTACATGCAAACTGTGCATCTGTTTTTCTGTCCTTCTTATAGTTACGAACTAATAAATATGCAAATTCGAGGTCTTATGACGAGGCAGCTATCGCCTCTGGAGTTCTGTTGTAGAAGTTGGGCAGCGCGAGAAGCAGTGCATCAACAAGAGAAAATAAAAAAGGAAAGACAAAGAAATCAATTTGCGGTAGTTTGGATACTATCTTACTTCCATCTATCAGTAATTTGCTCGATAACAAAGTTCTAGAATGGGAAATTTTCAGCACTCAAGAGAGAATGGCAGCTTCATTGTCAAAGTTAATATCGCTTTGTGGAGTGCAATTTCAGTTGTGTTAATTCGTACTCAGTTGAGATATTAATTTTCTCCGCCAATTACAGCTTCGTCAGTTTAATTTTATCAGAAGCCATTGAACAGAAAGAAAATAAATTGTTAGAGAAGGATCTTATCATATTGATACCTTGTTGTTTCTCAGGTTGCGTGTGGTTTAATTGCAAAGAGGTAAACGGGAGACGTTCGATAAAAATATCCATTTATTGTGATAATCCTTCTTGTGTAATTTCTTCTTATTATTATTCATCTTCCTTTTCGTTGATTCGAACATCTTTTGCCCTGTTTTCCTTCTTTTGTTTGTTAAGAAGGAAGACCTATTTTTTCATTATCGACTCAGTACAACTTGAAAGCTTTTCAGTCTGTCGAAATCCCAATTATAACACATATACCAGGTTCGAGTCATGTCATGGCAACTAATGGTTTTTTTTCTCGGGAACAGGAGATAAAACGGAAAATGTAAGATATGCATTTGGAAATATAGGGCATATACTTATGCATAGTGCCTGCAGAAAAATTCTGACTTCAGGAGATTCTCGTAGGAAAGTGACAGAACACAGGTCATTGGTAAACATTGTTTTATTATGGTATAGACAGCAAATATACAAGACTACGTACAAAGGACAGGTCTCCACTGGTTACAGACCTTCGAAATAATCACCCAAGGCTTCCACTGTGCGTTGCCAGCGGTGGGGCAGCCGCTGAATACCATTCGCTGCATGTGTATCTCTAACGTGTGACACCTCTCTACGAAATGCTGTTACGATGTCCTCTTTGTTAGCAAACCGTTGTCCACGTAATGGCTTCTTGATTTTAGGGATTGGATCATAGTCAATGGGCTCGGATCAGGTGCATAAGGCGGGTGTGGAAGAACCTCCCATCCCCACCGTTGTTGACTTCCATTTTGTGACGCTCTCACACACTGCTTATACCCACACTGGTTATTTACATACACCATCTAGTAGCATCATACGGAAGTACATACCGTACGTTTCCAAATGCATATCTTAGATTTTCCGTGTTGTCTCCTGTTCGCGAAAACAAAAAAATTGTTGCCATGACTTATGACTTGACCTACGTAATACTATACATACCTGTGATTTTATTTGCAGTTTGTTTTTATCATGTTTATAAGCATTTTATAGTGTTGTATGTGTTATTATTAGTATTTCGACAGACTGAAAATCTTAAAAGTTGTATTAACTTAGTGTACAATGAAAAAATATCGTTTCGTTCTTTCATTATTTTTTGCTAGTCGTTTAACATCGCACCAACACATCGAAGGTTTTCGGCGACACAAGGATCGGAAAGGGCTATGATTGGGAAGATAGCAGCCATGGCCTTAACTAAGGCACAGCCCCAGCATTTGCCTGGTAAGAAAATGGGAAACAACGAATAACCATCTTCACAAGGAAGATAGTAACGTGAATACAAAATGAAATGGAGAAGCCAATAAAGTTCTATACTATAATGACAAAATATTCCCGTGAATTGAATCTCTATTAAGAAATTATTGGGCTTTCAGGTTTTCTAGCTCCTCAGCAATTTCCTTATGCTCTTGACACCTTTTTCTTCCTATATTTTTGGTTTTAGATATCCTTGCTGGCGAGACCCAGTGTTTATAGTGCAGTGTGACTTCAGGTCTGAACTTTATTGCTTTCTTTGACCTATTTCAGTCTCATCCTTGGCTTTTACAATATGAAAGTGATAGAGGTATGAGGGCCGGTAGTAACGTCATTCTTTACACAGCCAGTTATTGTTATGAATGGTGTAAAAATGTCGCTCATAGGGTCAGTTGGTGCGTGCAGTTTTTGTTATGAATGGTGTAAAAATGTTGCTCATAGGGTCAGTTGGTGCGTGCAGTTTTTGTTATGAATGGTGTAAAAATGTCGCTCATAGGGTCAGTTGGTGCGTGCAGTTTTTGTTATAAATGGTGTAAAAATCTTGCTCATAGGGTCAGCTGGTGCGTGCAGTTTTTGTTATGAATGGTGTAAAAATGTTGCTCATAGGGTCAGTTGGTGCGTGCAGTTTTTGTTATGAATGGTGTAAAAATGTCGCTCATAGGGTCGGCTGGTGCGTGCAGTTTTTGTTATGAATGGTGTAAAAATGTCGCTCATAGGGTCAGTTGGTGCGTGCATTTCAGTGGGCTTTGCAGATTGATATCTGATAGCAACATCTGACTTGGCGTATAAAGCAACGGGAAGTTACCAAACCTATTTTCTCTAGGACGTCACTTCAATGACGTCTGGGCTATCTATGACAGCTTATGGGGGAGCCGTTGAGGGTCAAACAAGCCTCCGGGCTTAGCACGGTGAGGCAGCGTGTCTGCCTCTTACTCGGAGGTTTCGAGTTCGTTTCCCTGTTCCCAAGGGTCTCATGAGATCAAGCAAGGAGCTGTCTGGTGAGAAAGACAATGGATAGGTCACGCTAACCTTGTGCCACTCCAATATGTGCAAACCATCTGGCTGAGCGGCAGTTGTCTTAGCATTAAAGGCGCTTAATGAGCTGAATGTGTCACAGGATTTGTTTGTTTTGGGGTCTAAATAAGACGCACTAATAATCAGTCGCATTTTTAAATTATTATTTACCGAGCTCGATAGCTGCAATCGCTTAAGTGCGGCCAGTATCCAGTAATCGGGAGATAGTGGGTTCGAGCCCCACTGTCGGCAGCTCTGAAGATGGTTTCCGTGGTTTCCCATTTTCACACCAGGCAAATGCCGGGGCTGTACCTTAATTAAGGCCACGGCTGCTTCCTTCCACTTCCTAGGCCTTTCCTATCCCATCGTCGCCATAAGACATATCTGTGTCGGTGCGACGTAAAACAAAATATAGCAAAAAATATACAGCAATTATTATTTACGAGCCAAATACAGGAGGAAAGAGAATTTTACATAAAATGAGAAAGAGCTTGTCTTCGCTCTTTCGTAACATACTAATTCTTGATGCGAGATATGACACGTCTGAATCCACAAACAGTTTAGAACTTCCCTCGAAATCTGTTTACATTACTGTAAACGTCCCCGTAAGTTTGTTTTTACGTAGAAAAAATATACATATTATTGAAGCAATTAAGTATACACGTCTTTTTTCTTCTGTCTTTTCTGTTCTCATTCATGCCCCATCTCGTTTGTATAGCTATATGACGATCTTTTATTGTCGCCTTTAAAAATTTTCTTCGTTTCCTCTAGAAATGTTCTACCCCTATATCCTCCTGAGACGACCTTTTAAAAGGGCCCGATTTTAAACATTTCGACCCCTGAAAAGGGCGAACATCGAATATGCATTTTCATTCCAGTTGTTGGGAAATTTACTTACCTTGGTCTTTTATGATTTTCACTTCTCTCTCTTTCTCTCTCTCTCTCTCTCTCTCTCTCTCTCTCTCTCTCACCTAAACACAGAGATGGAATCTCCAGAGTTTACATCGTTCAATGTCAAGCGTTGAGGTGACTTCATTTTTCCGCTAATCAAAAGGTTTTCGTGATGAATAATTATTTAAAAAGTACATGAATTCTTAAAATACAAATCCAAGAATATCAGTGCATTATAGTAAATAATCATGTACTCTTAAAAGGATATCGGGTCTCACTGGAGTATGAACCAAGTTAAGAGAACAAAGAATTTTTTAATATATTTTCTGGAAGAATGGAGCCTTCTTTGATTCAAATAATTTACTTTTATAGGATTCCAACCGAAAAAAGTCCCTATCCTCAGGAGGATATAATAAGGAATGTGAACGAAATTTCAGTCACAGATGCTGGCCATGTGTTAGGTTTTAAGCTGTACTGCTAGGTGATGTCTACGTGGCTACTGCTGCTAGAAATAGGAATGGATACGTAGTTTCGTTATTGTTGTTTAACCACCAACTAGTGTGGTGGACTTAGGTAATGTGACACATCTTTTATACACAATTATCAAATACACTCCACAAATCACTCGCTTAATATCCCTGAGGAACACAAAAAAGGTATTTGCTGTTTTTCACATTATTAAAAAATCCTGTGTCTTTTATTGTAAGTTTCTGAAGTAACCAAAAATTTAAAAAAAGATTCCAAACATAAATTGAAAAGAATCGACCAAATGAATTATAACTAAATAGATTTTACGAATAGCGAAGACCCCTCGCATACAACCGTGCTTAATTGTGGTCGCAGTTTAAGCCAAGTCTCACTGTACAAGTTTTCACATTTTACATGACTCCTTTGTCTTATTATTCATTGTGTCCTCTTCCCTGTCTTCCACATCGCAGACATCACTCTCGGTATCAGTATTTTCGTTCAATTTTACATGTTCTAAAAGACGTAGTACGTCGTCGCCCTCTAGTGGAATACTTTGCTCGAATTTCCATTCATTTTCATTAAAAACTTAACGACTATGACAGTTAAAACAAATGATACAATGTAAACAAATTATATAAAAAGAAAACCGGTCGCAAAAGCTCCAAAATCCATGGGCCTTGTTACAGTAATAGAACAAAATCAATGAATGCACTGAATAAGATACGTACTTCGTGTAGGACGGGTCATAATGATAATCTCATACTATAAACAACCGTGTGCCTCAGCGATCAGCTATCAACTAGTCAGCATCAGCAACTGGCCTTGAATGAAAGGAAGGGGGTATGCAGCTACTATAAAGTATCTTGAAGAATTAGGATATCGAGAAAAAAGTGGAAACATTCCCAGACTCAGTTGGAAACCCGTAATTGCCACACAGTCTCACGAGGGGCAATGTATGACCAATTTGTAAAAAAAGAAAAAAAAAGAAAAACTCTTCCGAAATAAATATCGCTGCTTGATTTAAGAGTACAGACCTCTCGTATTTCAGCTCGGGATTAGATCGAAATATCTTGAGCATAGAAGGCGTCTATCTTAGTTGATCTATTCTCATGGAATGCTGCACTTTTTCTCTCGTGACCACTTGCATGAAGTAGTTTGTGTTCAGAGATATTCTTAATTGTTATCGGCATCTGTAAGAGGCGATCGAAGGAATGGATGAGTACCTACCTATCGTGTTGACTGTACTGTATGAACTTTATAGCGGAAGATGGGTTCGAACCCCCACTATCGTCAGCTGTGAAGATTATTTTCCGTGGCCTCCCATTTTCACATGAGATAAATACTGTAGTTGTTGTTTCCTATCACAACCTTGCCCAAAACATTCCTGCATTAGTGTGACGTTAAAATATATCTAGCTTGTGCTCTTCTTCTCATGAGATGACGGAGGAGCTAGCAGTAAAAAGAATTGTAGTAACCTAAAAATCCTTACATTACCGTAAACTGTGCTTGTGTCACAGGTTACGTTAGTGAGATTTCTTCTCTTTGTGAAGATCCGGTAGTTTGCTTGAAGCTTTCTGAAGAGCTGCGCTGTGTTTTGTAATTGCCCAGCATTTCAGACTCGTAAATTGTTCCATCCATATAATATTGAGTATAACACGCACACGGTGGTACAGCAGCAGCAAGTAAAATCTACATTCGCATTTGCAGCCGTGAGACAGTTTGGCCTCGGGGGAAATTTACCCCCCGTGGTTTTGAAATTGCAGTGGTTAGGGAGCACCATTACCCTTTCGAGCCTCGAGTACCCCATTAGCATATGGACCGTGGCTTCTCGTGCAAACATTCGCCCAAATAAGCTTGGCTTCTCTACTGGTAAACAACGATTGCCGGATACTGTTTTCAGAGTTCGAGGTTATTTATATGCTGATTGTGACAAGAGAGTTCAAAGCTCTGACAACTGTTCGTGGTAAATTCATTCAAAATTATAGAATTCCTTACGCCATTCTCTGACAGACACAAGTCATAAATTTGAATTCTCAGTTATTTTGCTGCTCTGTTGTACTACTTTTTTTTTAACAATTTGGCTGGGCTGAGTGGCTCAGACGGTTGAGGCACTGGCCTTCTGACCCCAACATGGCAGGTTCGATCCTGGCTCAGTCCGGTGGTATTTGAAGGTGCTCAAATACGTCAGCCTCGTGTCGGTAAATTTACTGGCACGTAAAAGAACTCCCACGGGACTAAATTCCGGCATCTCGGCGTCTCCGAAAACCGAAAAAGTAGTTTGTGGGACGTAAAGCCAATAACATTATCATTATATTTTATAATTTGTTTTACGTCGCACCGACACAAATAGGTCTTACGTCAACGATGGGATAGGAAAGGACTAGGAATGGGAAGGAAGCGGCCGTGGCCTTAATTAAGGTACAGCCCCAGCATTTTCCTTGTGTGGAAATGAGGAACCACGGAAAACCATCTTCAGGGCTGCCTTCAGTGAGATTCGAACTCACTATCTCCCGAATGCAAGCTCATAGCTGCGCGACCCTATCCACACGGTTAACTTGCTCGGTACTTTATTATTATTATTATTATTATTATTATTATTATTATTATTATTATTATTATTATTATTAACATTTTACTTTTATGGAGTGATTGAGCGGTAACATGGAGTCACCTATCCGCGAGAGGGTCGGGTGCACGGCTCGAGTCACGTAGCTGTGAGCTTACATTCGGGAGATGATGGGTTCCATCTCCACTGTCGATAGCCCTAAAGATGGTTTCCTGTGGTTTCCCATTTTCACACCAGGCAAATGCTGGGACTGTACTTTAATTAAGACCTGGACCACTTCGTTCCCAATCCCACGTTAAACCACTAGCAATAAAAGAATTAAAATACAGAGTCACTCATCATACGTGAACAATTTACGTATAATTACACCGATACGGTATGTTTATGCGTGAATATACATTAGAATAGGGCCTGATTTAGTGTCTCGCGTATCATTAGATTTTCATCCGGGAAAAATTAAGCGGATAACTCTTATCTTGGGTCTTCTTCACAGCATTGCAGGTTTGAATATTAACCCTCGAAGTGCTATCGTCTCACTACGAGACGATTCAGATCCCTGCTGAAGTGCTATCGTCTCCCAGTGAGACGATTCGTAAGAATTTAATTTCGCAGCGAGAATATTCCTAAAATTGATTGTTATACCGATTTTAGGAGTTATATCGATTTTACTGCGAGATGATAGCACTTCAGCTGGGATTCGAATCATCTCGTAGTAAACGATAGCACTTCGAAGGTTAAGAACGGCCTTTTGAAGTTCTATATTGCTGGGTGGATGTAGATTGAGCGTGGCTAAAGAATTGAGTAGAACCTTGGGAATGGCACCAGTCCATGATTAAACTATTGGAAAGGTGATTATAGATAAGTTTTCACGAGGCATTTCCTTGTAAATTTTTGTTACCGTTGCAAGTATTAGGCAGTCTCTATGTGAAAAACAGTCTTCCTAGCATTATCAACTAAGATAGTGACATTCGTTACTGCATCTCTGTTGCAAATGAATTTTTTGCCCAGGAGTATATTTCTGATAGCTGAAGTATAATGGATAAAGTTCTTAATGGAGGGTTGGTATCTTGTGGATGATTTTTATTGTTGGCCGTGTAAGTTGCTGAATGTGGGCAATCTGGATTTTATGTGATACATCCTCTGTTCTGACCCGGAACAGCGGCGGCAATTGACTGATGCAATAGTTGAATCCTTCTAGATAAATTTAAGGATAGTTACGAGTGGCTCTAACCTGATCTTCAATGACCAAGACTAAATCATCAGTTTGTGAGAATATGGTAGGACGAATCATTGCACATACTGTAGCTGAGGGATCCCCCAGCTCATGGCAATACAGTACTTCCAATGGAGAGCTCTCCGTTACTAGTTTAGTTCCTTCGGAACTGGAGTAAGTACAAGTGATTCTGACGATATGTTGAGTAGTGTATAATTCAAACCTGCGTTTGAGACTGCTTTGTGGAGGTTTGAAATCTTCCTGGCGTGAAAATACTCGCGCATACTTGCAATCTAGTTATTGTGGAGATTTTCTATGGATATAAAACCCCTTCCTCCGTGTGATCTTGGAAGTGTACGACATTCCACTGCTGATTTTTGTTGATATATGTTTTGGCGTGTGAGGACTGATTTTTTGTCTGCAGTTTGCTGACTTTCAGTTTTAGTCTATTTGATTGAAATGAGTATGTGAGCAAGTACACGGTGTAGTGTAGTTATTAATTGCCTTAACGAGGCGTTTTTGCTGTGAGTTTAGAAGACAGATATTATTATTATTATTATTATTATTATTATTATTATTATTATTATTATTATTATTATTATTATTATTATTATTATTATTATTACGTGAAGTAGATGCCAAACATGAAAGATTTAAAGTAGACATTTTCCAAACACATCCATTACATGATTATCAACCTGTTCAACAACGAATGAAATCGAGGAGAAGTTTTCTTCATTCTACTGACAAGGGACACCTTTGACCTCGAACGCTCGGAACCGCACGAAACCATGCTTAGAATAACAAGCAATCATAAACAAAACAGTGGTGTGCTTCATTTCCATGCAAAACTCCGCACTTGTCTGCTAGCACCACTAGACGGTGGCATAGTGCAGCTGCACTAACCAGTGCTCCAGTTGCGTGAGTGGTATAGCTGCAGTACGTATTTGTCTCTTGGAGTGTTCGCAAGCGAGTTACTGTGTAAACTGTGTGCAGTGCAGTGATATCATGAAGAGAATTAATCCTACGCATGTGGTCCAAATATTAGGGACCAAGTTGCGACGTGCTGAATATGGAAATGACATCGGGGCCGAGAATATGGAGTACGCGGACATAGGTATATAACATAACTAGCAAATGTACCCGTGCTTCGCTACGGTATTCTGCATTGTATACGAATATTGAAGTAAATACTGTACATGCAATAAATTTGTTTTAAAATAGCATGTCTATTAGCGTTATCTGAGAAACAGCATGGAGAGGTCCCCATACTGCCCCATCATGCCGGGCTCAGCTCGCCGGAGAGCGAGGGTCTCAGAGGTGGACCGTTCGCTATCGACTGTGCAGAAATTTTTAAAGGCAGGGATAGATGAAGGACTAGCGACAAATGAAAGGAGACTAAAATAGGTTTATACATTTATTAAAAACTGACACTTTCAAATAAAACAATTAAATTCACAAAATCTGGGATTGATTCTTGGAAATATCTTCTCCTCGTGCTATCATTTATGAGGGATCTTGATCAAATTAAAGTTCAACGACTGTTCGTTTCTGTAATAATAAATATAGGGATCATTAATTTACTGTAAGATGGATTGAAAATCAAAATAATATCTGATATCATTCTCCTATAATGGTAATCAAATTGCTTAAATTAAAATATTCCATCCGGATTTCGCTTTTATTTCACAAGAAAATGATTATTTCTCTTCCTTATTTAAATTATTGAAAATTATTTAATTCAAAAAATTATGGTTAATAAGTCTTCCTTAGACTTTCCCTTCAACAATTACTTCATTTTTATAATTATTAAGTGACTAAACTTCTTATAATAAATTTTTACTTGAACTCATATCAACCTAAATTTTACTCGTTTTTATGCAGAAAGTGACTGTACAATAACTAATAATTCACTCTCGTGACATCAGTCCACGGACGTTGCCTTCTCTTATTCACTTTAACTCAGTGAATTAGGCCCTAATCTACCTTAAATTATAATAAAATCTTCTAAAGATTCATAATTCATCCAATCACGGACACGCGAAATAATATAAATCGGTCAAAAATTTGACGCGCACAGTGGAGAATATCATCACAAAATCATTCAAGAAATATTCACAAACACAGAATATAATTAAATCACACATCACACATTCACACATAGGTACACGACAATATTATAATATTATTTACACGAACACTAACCCATTATTATTAAATTTAGGATTTATTGCAAATTAGGGAAACCATTCTCTAGATGACAAAATCACGTATATCCCCGGTATCGATTTAGAATGTGATAGAATTGAGGTTATCACTTATATGTAGAAATTAATTATACAACGATGTTCAAGAGAATACTTTAAACAGAAATCATCCAAAATAAGCAAGTAGAATAACTACAACACAAGTCAAAATATTAGAATACGCGCTTACGGTACATGAGTTGCGGTATTTATTTTTATTCACCTATAATGTCGTGGCTCTCAATTAATCTGCACTGAAGCTCGAAGAAATCATGTCCAGTGACACATCTATTCCCAAAATGACTCTAATGGATGCATAAATTATCACTCAAAATATAATGTCCATCTGCAAGTCATACTCAAATTAATAGCGCAGAAATTATACATATAATTCGTCATTACTCCGTCCGGAGGATTGCCATGTTCCAGGCTTACTTTACATAAAGTGAGCACACGATAATTCTCTCCAAGAATAAACTAACATTAAACCTATGACCTTATTCAAATTTTTAGCCCGTAATTAGGTTTAATTATTTTTACTCATTATTATTATTATTATATTTTTGACCGTGCATAATTTCACTTGCAAAGCTATCGTACGAAGTTATTCGGATGACTCTAAACGAACTCAAGCCCACAAACATGTCGTACAATCGTAGAATGAAATTTTACACTTAGAAAAACACTAGAACACTGTCCTAATTTGTCTCAATTAAATTTCAGATTATTTCAAAATCATTCAAAATTACCGCGGGGTTCATTTATTTTTATCTCTCCTGCCTTCTAAATTCTTAGGACAGTTGAGGTCTCTCTCGATGACATACACTCATCTCTAACTAATAGAAACAAATACACTTTCATTCCAGAGCACAAATTACCTCCCACCGAAGAAAGAAGAATGAAAAGTCAAACTACTGCAAAACTAATAGAAATCTAAATGAATAAGGTAAGGCTACGTTTTACAACCATTTTACAGAAACAGGAAAAAATGAATTCTTAAAGAATACTCATGTGGCTGGTGTTAACTGGATTCTGGCTGATGACCTAGTACGTGGTCACATCACCTTCCATCGAACAAAGTCTTGCCCATGTCCGACGCCTTACATAATTAGTGACTCCTGGAGGAGCTGAAGGTGCACAGGAAACTGTAGTATTCATCACGGAACTGGATAGCCATCTTGAAGCGAGCTCGAACCAACGACCTTCCTTCTTCTAAGTTCTCGTAGAAAGCTGAAACTAACAAAAGTCTTAGCAATAGTCCAGGATACACACGCGATGTTTTATAATTTGGAGATGGACACTTATCTTATGACAATCCTAAACAAATCGTAGATAATTTTTCCAAGTGTCTGAATTGCAGTTTATTCAGTCCTCAATGCCTTCTGTAATGTAAAGTCTCCCAGTGAAGCAAACGACGTCCAGTCTCTACCGTAGCTGCAATTAGAGTGACGCTCAAATCAAGTGTTCAGAAGTAAAAAACCCTCTATAAAATTTCCTCTGGAATTACCATTAATTCACTGTCTTAAGACGTAGGTGTGCCTCTTAATTACATTTAATTGGTGGATCAGTTGCATTCCTGTGAAGGTTGTCATTTTTATTGGCTGCTCCAGTTTCACGTCACTTGACTTTGCATTTATTGATCGATTGAGATCACGCTGTTCGCCGGGTCACGTGGTACACACACATGTGTTTGAAGGCCACCTAACAGGAATTTCACCCTGCTTCCTCGTTCTCTTGGTAGGTCGGGAAAACCGGTTCGCAAGTAGCTGGCTCGCACTAGCACGGAAATACAATATCTCACCCTCCTGGCGATTAAATAATGTTCCAACTCGCTGATGAAATAAATCATTCTCCTTTACTAAATTATTACCACTTTTGAAGGGGACAATACGTTGTTTCCAATGTAAAGTGGTTGTTACGGATTTGTGATGAAAACGACAGGCTCACTTGCCTACTGCCATTCACAATCGAGTTGGGAAGTTTACATTATAATTGCAGGCCCCATTGCCTACTGCGCGGTCACAATCGATTTGGGGAGTTTCCATTACAATTGGCAACCCCCCTTTCCTACTTCCAGACATATTACAAATATAGGAGTTTTTATTATAATGGCAGGAAACTTCCCTACAACCAGTCAAAATTGAGTTGTGCAGTTATCATTATAATGGCAGGCCCCTTTTCCAACTGCCAGCCAGCTTACTGCCAGTCACACCAAGTTGGTGAGTTTCCATCAAAATAGCAGGCCAGTATGCCTAATGCCAGTCACATTTTAGATGGGTACATCTGTTTATAACTGCGGGAATGCTTGCCTACAGCCAAACACAATCGGGTAAGGGGAGTTTTGAACAAAACTGCCTTCTGCAAGTCAAATCGAGAAGTGAATTATTCATTACAATGGTAGGCCTGCCTTATTAATGCCAGTTACACAGGAATTGGAGAAAGACCCCATTCCTACTGCCAGTCAAAGTCGGTGTGGGGAGTACTGATTACAATAGCAGACACACCCTTTCTCGATCGCTACAAAATCGACATCATTGAATATATATATAGTTCGACATACGAAAGTATGTGCTTGTTTACAATATTGCAGACCTTCATTTACAGATTAACTGCTGCTAAACGGTACATCATATCGAGAAAGGATTGTACCATAAGACGCCGGATTTAGCGGCCTAAATTGCTGGTCTTATGATATCTCACCTATTCATGGGTCAGATTGAGTTAGAAACGTGGAATAGGGTAAAATTTGTGTAAGATTATCTCACATTGTATTCCTTTCCGGATAATTAAGTGACAGCTACATACATAGCATTTGGCTCATATATGGCTACTGGGTGGAGCAATTTTCGTATAGAGTTTGATGATTCTATCTTTCCTATAAGTGATGGAAGGTATGAATTATGTATGTGAAAAGTCCAAATTTACTTAACATCGAGAAATAGAGAAAATCAAACGTAAAAGGGATAGTAATACGACAAAATGTCGTAAGACCAAGGTTGTAGATCACTCCAAATTGAACGGGGATTGTGCCATCTGTTATGTGATAATACTTCCGAAGGTCTGCACCATCATTAAAATTGCCTCCATATTTCGATATTCTTCGGGATAAAAAGGGAAAAATTTAAAGATCTTGGAAGTTTTCGTCCGTTACAGGCTAAAACGTATAATTTTTCCAAATTTCAATATCATTCTTGGACTGGCAGATTATGCCGCAATCAGGGTTTTCGGTGAGGAATGCAAAAATTAGGACTTTCAAGAAACTAAACCAAAAAATATGCAGATGGACATTATTACCCCTTAAACGTGTAGGTGTACGAAAATTTCGCCAAAATAGACAATGTACAGGAACACAGTCGTTACGATTTTATTTACATAGATAGATAAGGAACCTGCTCCACGTACACCTTTTGGGCTATATCCGCTGGACTTAACCTGAAAAACGGACCGTTTATGATATCTCCCTTATTAATCCTCCTGTCGAAAAAATGCACATGAAAAGGTTTTAGAGATGGAATTCCATCACGTTTGGTCGATTTCCAGTCAGGTTGGTCTTGTACTGTAGGCCTATATATTGTGTAAGAGTAAAATCACCATTTCGGTTCCCTATAAACCGCCAGTCCATTCCGGGAACATAAAATGTTATTGACGATTAACACCTACCGTTGGACAGGTGGATGTTAATGTAAAGTTTGACTCAAATATCTTCAGTAGTTTTCAAGTTGTAAAAAATACGCTTTACACGCACCCGCTCTTGAGTTAAGTCCGGTGGGACTTGTACCGGAAAACGGTCCGTTAATGATATATCCCTTATTAATCCTCGTATTGAAATGATACACATGAGGCAAAAGGCTTAATAATTAATTTCCATTAAGGCAGGTAAATTTACATTAAGTTTGGTTGTGTATAGGCCTATTTTGTGGGAATGCAAAATCACGGTTTCGGTTTCGTATAATCCCTCAGTCAGTTCAGAGATTTAGAAACAATATTTGCCCTAAACCTACCAAAGGACAGGTGGATTCGAAATATCAAGTTTGGTGGAAATATATCCAGTAGTTTCCAAGTTATAGACAAACAGACAAACAAACAGACAAACAGACAGACACCAAAACTGAATATATGCAGATGGTCATTATTACACCTGAAACGGATAATACGGAAATTTCGCCAAAATTGTCAATGTACAGACACACTCTAGAAGTGCA
Source organism: Anabrus simplex (assembly GCF_040414725.1). Classification (NCBI taxonomy): domain Eukaryota; kingdom Metazoa; phylum Arthropoda; class Insecta; order Orthoptera; family Tettigoniidae; genus Anabrus; species Anabrus simplex. The sequence continues at coordinate 1,279,437,338 of NC_090265.1, read as the reverse complement.
GACATTTATTTCGATAGTTACTGCTTTGAAATTGTACGACGTATCTACAAACGGACTTCACCATCAGACGCCCCTTTCAGTGCTCTACATGGTTGGTCCCATGACATCTTCTCGTATCTCCTATATTTATGGGTTAGATTGAGTTAGAGTCATTGAATGGGATGAAATTTTGAGTTTTCACATACTACTTTATATTTTTGGTACTCATGTGACAGGTAGAATAATAAAATTTGGCTATAACATGGCCAATGGTCATGTCAATGTGCGTGCCGAATGTCATGATTCTACCTTTCCTATAAGTGTGCCAAATGATAACATATACGTGTAAAAGTACAAAACCAACTTGAAATCCAGAAATACAGCTGTATTTAACGTATTAGGGATAGAAATACGACGAAAAGTCATAGGACAAAAGTTGTAGATCTCTTCAAAATGAAACGCCATTTGCTTTCTGACTTGTGATACGATTTATTGATTAGCCACCAATTACCCCGAAACGAAGGTCTGCACCGCCGTTAAAATTGCATCCATATTTCGGAATTTTCCTGGGCCATAGCTTAGAATATTTCCTCAAAGAAAAGAGTGTCCAGCATTCGGGAATAGCACTCGCATACATACGTGGTAATTAAGCAAGAAAATAATACAGTTTAGTAAGTTGAAATTAATAGAAAATGGATTATAACTGAGGACATCCGGATGACGACAAATATGTAAATACCAAGTGAATGTATTGGAAAATCAAATGCTCCTCAATAAATTATGCCGGTGTGAGTTATGGATATAAGAAAGCGGTAATCGGAGAGAAATTTAGGCGCAAGGATTCTTAGGTAATCAGATAAGAAGATGAATATTTGTGTTATTACTTAAGCTATTCGAGGACGGTTAACCTCCAATGATATTCCGCCAATATCCCGCAGAATGGCCGATTGACGACTCTCTTGCTTTCTACCCAAGGAACAACCACGAATTTAAAGGAATGATGAGGAAAATGGCAATACGTTACTTCCCTGCTGGTAAGCAGTCAGAGACGTTGCCATGGTTACCCATATATTCGTTGTCGGTCTGTCGGTCACTCAATGCCGAGCATGGTATCGGCAGAAAATAGTAAATTTCTCCGTCATTTGAAGAGTAAGGCAAATTATGAACATAATAAAAGTTGTTTATAATTAAGAGACCTTTCACATACGGTCCACAGAGTTTACAGAAAATCAACAGTATAAGAGAAAATGGAGGAAAACCGTTGTGGTTTTCCTATAAAAACCCCGTCTTTTCAAAGATTATAAAATGATATGCATATCGAAACCTTCCCCGGGATGAGTATACTCTAAATATGAAGCTTGGTTGAGATCTATCCAGCCGTTTCGACGTGATGGTGGAACAGACAAACAGACAGACACGAAAAGTAAAAACCACCGATTCGGTCTTGAGTTGACCTAAAACGGATAGATATTTGAAAATTTTTGCAAAACAAAAGGAATTACAGACAGCGGACCCCCTACAACTTTATTTGTAAGATAATTCATAAATATAATGGCGATGACACAGAAATACGCGACGTTACGCTGGATAGATATACGGATTTTGAAGGACAGGAGGAACCTGAACCTGAAGGTGGCTCTTCAAGCAGTACACGACATTCATCTCCAGAGCAACAGGAACAGTCAAGTCAAAGTGAGTACGAACTCTCTCCACCCAAAAAGGCGAGGTGCAGTGTATTAAAAGATATTGATGACGGCGTACTAGAGAACATTTATGAGGACTATTACAATCGTGGCTTTAATTCCTATAGCACACTAATGAAGCGCTGTAAGTGCATCAAAAGTAAATCAAATTGCACATTAATTCTAAATTATGTGTCTAAGAAACGGGGAGCAGGTGCTCGGTTCAGAGGAATCAGACTGTCGCAATTACAAAGTATAAAAGAGTATGTAATATCGCAATTTGATGGTGCAAGGAGGTATGGATCTAGTTTACTATTGGCATCTGCAGATGTGGGCACTAGAAGGGGCTAAAATGGTTGGCTTGGTCAATTTCAAAGCTTCCATTTCCTTTATCGACCATCTCAAACCTGAATACGGCATTTCATTCAGGCATATTACTACATTTGTCACAAGTAAATACATAGAAGACGATAATATTATACGTCAGAAGGCACAACAGTTTGTGGAAGAAGTGAACATGTTTATAACAGAGGAGGGTATGGAGAAAGGTAATGTTTGGAACAGTGACCAGAGTCAATTCCAGTATGAAATGTCTTCAGCATCAACATTGTCCTACAGAGGAGAGAAAACTACAGGTAGTGTGTTGCAGTCTGTATATAGCTCTACCCACAGCTACACAATTGATGTGGCTTTATGAATGGCAGGCAGACTTGCAAACAAGTTGTACATCTGTTTTCAAGAGACACAAGGCACTTTCGGTCCAAATATTTTAAAGAAACTTGCAACAACTGTCTACGAAACATTCATGTGGAGGCAAGAAAAAGTGGAAAAATGACTAAAGAACACATGAAAAGTTTTCTAACTTCAGTCCTTGTCGAACATGTAACAAATGAAAAGAGCCTATTGTTGTGTGTGATTCCTGGGCAGGTCATACAGATCGTACCCTTCTAGATGCAAATTTTCCAAACAAAGATGTTACGCTGAAGATATTGCCACCGATACAACAAAATATTGCCAACCCCTTGATGTTTACTTCTTTCGGCAATATAAACTCTGTATCAGGATTACTGATTTTGTAAGATTTTATTTATTCGTATCAGAAGCATACATTTTACATGGCATAATGGTACTTAATTACACACATATCAAATAGTGTCTGCCCAGAATTTTGCCAAATCACGGGCATTAGGTGTCGCAGCCATCAAGTTCTCTATTGTGCAACTTAAAGGGCATTTACTACAGTTCATTAAATGGGCTGTGGTTTGGTCTTCACCACATTCACATTGTCTGGATGTGCCAGGAAAGCCCCACTTTACCATATTGATTCTTGATCTACTAACCCCAGTGCGAAGCCTGTTCAACGATTTCCACGTAGACCATTGTTCCTCGTGTCCTGGGGGGAGATGTTCAATTGGTAGCATCCAACCAGCAAGTTGAGGATTTCTAGTTCTCCATAATTTCAGCCTTGTGGATTGAACAGATTCGTTTAAATCTTCGGTTGTATTCAGGAAACTCCTCCTAGACCTTGTAAGATTGCAAGGTGCTAAACCACAAGTGAAGGTACATGATCGTTATTTCATCGTGAAACTTCACTCTATGATTTACAATCAATTTTCTGCATCTACGTTAAGCCTATCTTGCAATATGCTTGGCGAAAGCCATGTTATGACATTGACATAAGTTACCAACATCATCATTTGAAAATGTAATTAGTTTGGTTTTTGATATTGGACTGCGTGAATGCGAAAGTGATTTGTAATGTGATAACGTGGCTTTAGTGACGTGTGCACATTGTTCTCTCCCACTTTGTTTTAACCACTTCGTTGAAATCCCGCATCTGCACTTTGAGGACTAATATAAGCACTTTGAGGTGTGTGGTACTACTTTACATGTGTGTTTAGCACTATTATAAGTACTTTAAGCAGAGAGCTTTCGGACTGCTGATTGAAAATGTAATGATACACTGACGCCATTAAATTACATTTAATTTCTTTCCTCTGGTATTGATATCTTGTTACTTTGTTTCTCTCTATTAAAATGTTACTAGAGGTGAAATGAAACGTTTTGCATGGAAATGACGCACACCACTGTTTTGTTTATGATTGCTTGTTATTCTAAGCATGGTTGCATGCGGTTCCGAGCGTTCGAGGTCAAAGGTGTCCCTTGTGAGTGCCTTTCGGAGTCACCTCAATCATCAAGACTAACTTCCTGGAGATCCAGAAACCTTCATCTCAGTGGATGGACGGATCCATCCGAAACTCTTCCAGCCGGTTATGAAGAGTCGTGGTCTACATGGAAGAGTCTGAACAGGCTGCGGTCTGGGGTCGGTCTATCTAAGAACAATATGAAGAAGTGGGGTCTATCTGAAGAGTCAACCCTCTGTGCCTGCAAATAAGAACAAACCATGGCGCACCTCCTTAATTGCAACTCCTGCCCTCTCGTTTCCACCATGCAAGATTTAGTGAAGGCCACACCAAATGGTCGAGATCTCGCCAAATTCTGGTCAGATATGATAACTATATAATTGTTACTTTGAATGTACCTCTAGTATGTTTTTACCTGTTAAGGCCTATCTAATTATTTCTCATTCTTAAATTAATAATTTATATGATGTATTGCTTCTGATACCAATAAATAAATAAATAAAATTATTATTATTCGCTTCTCACCAAGAACGGTTCGAATCCCGAACAATACATATGCGATTTTTGAAATGAAAAGTGACGTCCTTACACCGCGGGTTCCATGTAAAAATGGAGGTACTGCGACTGTGATGACGATGACTTGCTTTGTATCCAAACTTGTTTACATTAATGATTTGTAGTTGAGTTAATTCGCTCTAGAGATATCTTTGGGATTAGTGTGTGTGAAAGGAGGACTAAATTGCTTGTACAGGTGTATAGACGTCAACTAACGACTAAAATTCTGTCTTGAGTCTTCATATGTGGTGCTGTTTCAGATTTTCTTCCTTGTTAAGCGTCTTAGACACTAGGAATAAATCTCATTCTACTTTGACCCAGGTCGATCACCTCAAATTTGACTCCCTTACAGCTACTGTAAAACCTCTCTTTTAACGCGTCGTTTATAGTCATATATGTATGAATTCATTTAGAGCTTTATGCGCTGTAAGAGAGGCTGCGGAAAACATATCGACGACTGTAAATACAGGATGATCTGTTATGAAGCCTCTCTCAAGGAATTCTTGTTCTCCTATTGGGGATAATCCACTAAAATTAGCTGATTCCTTCGAATATTTAATTAGAAGCTCGCTAATTCAAAAGTCTTTGTAGACTATGTTTGTCGGTATTAATGAAGATCTTATCCTAAAGAGGACTGCTATGTTGACTGTGTGTTGTACGTCGGAAGGGTAATATATTGCAGATTTACAGAAACAGCCAGAGACAGTTTAACACAGCTCGAGGTGAACTCCAGGAAAGAAATCGGATGATATGAACAAATGTATGGCTGATGGATCACTGTTCATAAAAATTGGTGTATCTAATGGCTCCTTACAAGTAACGTTTTTGTGCAAGATGATGTACCCTCTAGCTCTATTGACATTAAATTTATCGAGTGTGTGACGCAGCCGCTTATGTTGAAGCCTCCCAAGATCATCATCACAAGTTTGATCCCGAGTCACGACGGTAATATTAAAATTTTCTTCTTCTTTGGTTTTAATTTTATTTCAACTTACTGTATGTATTTTAAATATTTTTATGTTAAGAAGTTGCTGTATTGGATCTGCCTGGGTAGTCGTAAGTAGTCAAGTACATGCATTAATTAATTCGACAACTTTTCAATGTATCCGAAATCGTTCTTGGGACGTTAAGTACCTTATTATTATTATTATTATTATTATTATTATTATTATTATTATTGGGCTAAGTGGCTGAGAGTGCGGTCTTTCCGAACCGAAATTGGCGGGTTCGATCCCGGCTCAGTCTGGTGGTATTTGAAGATTCTCGAATACATCAGCCTCAGGTCGTTAGATTTACCGGTACCTGAAAGAACTCCTACAGCACAAACTTCTGGCACTTTGGTGTTTCCGAAAATAGTAACAGTAGTTCGTCAGATGTGAAACCATTATTATTATTATTATTATTATTATTATTATTATTATTATTATTATTATTATTATTATTAATTTTAACATATTGTTTCGGACTGTTAGGGCCGCGATTAACACTTATTCAGCCCTTCTGGATTTCCATTATCCTTCATCTTCATGGAGAATGTAATTCTTCGCTTGTCGAACCACTTTGCACCAAGTCGTCTTCTCACTCTCGGGAAGATCCTTTATATCGCGTACCCAGGCCCTAAACTTCCTTCTTTCTTGAACCAGTGTCTCTGAGACAGCAGATGATCCTCCTTCACTGCAGTTGCCTATGTAGTGGTACATTTCCAAGTCCTTAGAAATCAAGATTTCTTCGAGATATGCTGCTGTTAGGCATTCAAGACAGACGGCCATCAAACATACGGCGGCGTCTTCTCATAACAAGTGAGAGCTTCTCAAATTCAAAGCACAGCTCTGTATTTGACCTCAGGCAGTATTTGCTCTCAGAATTTTTACTCTCTTTAGTGTGGGCCCTCTCTATCTCACCGTAGTGAGTTTGTGCCAGTGAGTGGAAGCCAGCTTGATATTCACTAATTTGCGGATCAATAGCAGGTTCATTGCGACTTTGAAGCACTTCTAACAGGATTTTGTAGGCAACCGAGTGAAGAGATATGCCTCTGTATTTATTCACATCTGCTTTATTGCTTTTTTTAGGGGAGGATGTATAAGTGCTGATTGGCACTCCTTAGGAATCGTTTCTGATTTCCATATATCATGAAAGAGTTATTCTGTTTTGGCAACAAAGAAAGGGGTCAGCCATTTTTAGAAAATTGGCAACTATGGAATCCTTGTCTGATGCCCTGTTGTTGGCAATAGTTGCAATGATTTGGGCGATTTATTTTCGATCATGAAGAAGAGAATCATGTGAAATTAGGGATGGACCAGAAATTGTAAGTGATGCTGGAGGAGGGCAACTGATTAATGACTGAAAATATTTCGCTAATCGTTCAAAATTGTCATGATTATTCAGAATAAGATCGCCCTTCTCGTCTTGGAAATATAACAGTCTGGCTTGGTGGCCGTTAAATTCTGATTTGAAAGTATAGTAGAAATGACGAGTGTTGTTCGTCCTGAAGGTTTTTTGTTTTATTTTTAACAATTTGCTTTACGTCACACCGACACAGATAGGTTTTATGGCGACAATGGGAGAGGGCAGGCCTAGGAGTGGGAAGGAAGCGACCATGGTCTTAATCAAGGTACAGCCCCAGCATTTGCATGGTGTGAAAGTGGGAAACAACGGAAAACCATCTTCAGGGATGCCCACATTGGGATTCGAACCCACTACCTCCCGGATGCAAGCTCACAACTGCGCACCTCTAACCGCACAGCCAACTCGCCTGGTGAAGGCTTCCTCAATGGTCTCAAGCTATGCCTTTTCATAAGCATGTTTTGCCGTATGGATCACTTTAGCAGTAAATTTACGTTGCATGAGGAATTATTAATTTTATCCTGTCTCATTCCAATGATTGTAGGCTTGAAGAGGTCGAGATATCATACAGTTCGATCAACCGTGGGTGTTCCTTTTTTCTCACTATTATTATTGTTGTTATTTTTTTATTGTTTTACAAGTTGCTTTACGTCGCGCCGACTCGTATAGGTCTTACGGCGACGATGGGACAGGAATGGGCTAGGAGTAGGAAGGAAGCGGCCGTGGCCTTAATTAAGGTATAGCCTGGTGTAAAAATGGGAAACCATGGAAAACCATCTTCAGGGCTGCCGACATTGGGGTTCGAAACCGCTATGTCCCGAATACTGGATACTGGCCGCACTTAAGTCACTGCAGCTATCGAGCTCGGTCCCCTGTTATTGATCGTTAGATTAGCAGCATCCCGAACGGGATGTCTTCCCACTTGACTAATTTTACAGGCTCAAACTCTTTCTGGTAATCATGAATGGCATTTTGATTTATCATGAGTTCGTCGATCCGAAATCTAAGGACCTTCTGCGTTTGGAATCTACGATTGGGCTTCGGTACAAATCGCACTCTAACCATAATTAGCACCTGTAAGCATTTTCACATTCCGTATCTCGCGGAAACTGCTGTGGGAGACGTCAACATGATCTACCTAACGTGCGAGTGCCGGGACATACGCTAACGACGATTCTTTCTGACGTGAGTGGTCATAATTTTAAGGTTCATCTCCCTTGCTGTTGGTTGACCGGGCGTTGAAGTCACCTAAAAGAAGGATTGGAGTTTAGTTTAGTTTAGTCCAGAAGGTAGAATAACACCCGCGGTATCCCCTGCCTGTTGTAAGAGGCGACTTAACGGGGCCCAAGGGGCTCTTAACTTGTGATCGTGAGTTGGCAATCACGGGGCCGTCAGCTGGCATTGCTTCCACTTTCTTGTGCCAGGCTCCTCACTTTCATCTATCCTATCAGACCTTACCTGGTCAACTCTTGTTATTTTCCTACCCTGACGGTATTAAGAGTAGTCATGGCCTAGGGATTCGTTCATTTTCACGCTCTTCGTGGCTCCTGCCATTCTTTGGCCGATACCTTAATTTTTCGAAGTGTCGGACCCCTTCCATTATTTCTCTTTGATTAGTGTTATATAGAGGATGGTTGCCTAGTTGTACCTCCTCTAAAACAGTAATCACCACCACCACTCTCAACTTTCTCCGTATTGCTGGAATTGTCTTGATTAATAGGAGCATGAGCATTGATTAGGGTGTAAGCTTTGTTAGCGCACTTGATAGTAAGATTTGATAGACGAAGATACATGGCTTTTAAGTCTACTACAAGATCCACAGTGGATCTATGAACTAAGAAGACCGTGCTTAGAAAAACTAAATTTGAAAAGTGGTACGAAGGCTGGAACGGCGTCCACTTAGCCTCGGGAGGTCAAATGAGTAGTGGGGCATTCGATTCCCTCCTCAGCCATCCTCGAAATGGTTGTCGGTGGTTTCCCACTTCTCCTGGAAAATGCCGGGATGGTACCTAAGGCCACGGCCGCTTCCTTCCCTCTTCCTTGTCTATCCTTTCCAATCTTTCCATCCCCCAACAAGGCCCCTGTTCAGCATAGCAGGTGAGGCCGCCTGGGCAAGGTACTGGTCCTCCTTCCCATTTTGATCCACCCCAACCTAAAGTCTCACGCTCTAGGACACTGCCCTCGAGGCGGTAGGGGTGGGATCCCTCGCTGAGTCCGAGAGGAAAACCCACCCTGGAGGGTAAACGGATAAAGAAAGAAAAGAAGAAAGATTATTATTATTATTATTATTATTATTATTATTATTATTATTATTATTATTATTATTATTATTTGCCTGCTGCCATTTCTTGATGGATACAGTACTTTCGTATCCATCTCTTGACACAGGCCAGAGTAAAGTGTAGCTTTCACCGAAAGTCCCAGTCTCATCCATGGCTGTGACAATATGGAAGCTGCTGGGGTATGGGTGGTGCTGAGTAATGGCATTCAGAGCACGACTAGTGCATCTGCGTGTTATGAAATGTGTTGCTCATAGGGTCAGTCGTGCTGCAATAGCACTTTCTGACCCAGTGAGGAAAGCAATGGCGAACTACCTCGCTCCTCGTCTTGCCTAGTACGCCTCGTTTTGGTGCTACCATTGGTTTCTGCGGTTTCCTTATAACCGCATAACCTTTGGTGGTGCTATTTGAGGATCCAAAGACCTAACAGACAGATATTATTATTATTATTATTATTATTATTATTATTATTATTATTATTATTATTATTATTATTATTTTATAATTAGTGTGCCCTGAGAAAAGTTTTAGAGAAAAGTGTTAGTCCTTAACTCAGACACCGAGCTCGATAGCTGCAGTCGCTTAAGTGCGGCTAGTATTCAGTAATCGAGAGATAGTGGGTTCGAGCCCCACTGTCGGCAGCCCTGAAGATGGTTTTCCGTGGTTTCCCATTTTCACACCAGGCAAATGCCGGGGCTGTACCTTAATTAAGGCCACGGCCGCTTCCTTCCACTTCCTAGGCCTTTCCTATCCCATCGTCGCCATAAGACATATCTGTGTCGGTGCGACGTAAAGGAATTAGCAAAAAAAAACAAAGTTACTTAGTAGCTTTACGTCTGGTTGATTAGAGTTCCATTCCTGACTCGTCCACGGACAGGGAAGAGGTGCACTCAGACTAAGGATCATTGCTGGGAGGGAGGGGGGGGGGAATGTTTTAGGATTGCTCATCCTAGGGATGGTTTCCTATAGTTCCCCACTTCAGTATTAGGTGAATACCTGAATGACACAATACGTAGGCAATGGCTGCATCCTTCTCTATCCTAACTCCAGTTAATTAAGGAAACACCTACTAGGCTGAATCCGACACACACTACGTGCATGGGGGATGATAATCATTGTCTCAAGTCGTTTAGACGAAACAACAACCTTGTTGTACGATTCTATAGGCTTCGTGGTATAGCCATGTGATTCGAATTGTTGGAAATAAATTACACAGAAATCTTAGTCTCGCCTGTATAAAGCTTGTAATATAGAGGAAAATTTTTGTTTATTTCTGATTTCAAGAAAAGGTCTCAAACTATTGGTCGATATTGTTGTGCTTGTTAGAAATAGCGATCATGTTATCCTCGACTGGCAGCCCTCGTCGGATATTCATCATCGTCATCGACAAGAGAGAAAGGAAAGGCGATCTAATCATCCAGATTCCAGAATGGTGCGACAAAGCCAGTAGAATTCGACAAGGACAAAAGTAATAAATACAGTCCGGGCATACCTAGTATCTTAACAAATATCACCTCAAAAACCTTGAGTTGTGGAACTAATGGTCGGAGCCGGAGGCACGATTACGTCTTACTTGATCAATTTCTTTAGCAGAATCTTTTTTTTTTGCTAGGGGCTTTACGTCGCACCGACACAGACAGGTCTTATGGCGACGATGGGATAGGAAAGGCCTAGGAGTTGGAAGGAAGCGGCCGTGGCCTTAATTAAGGTACAGCCCCAGCATTTGCCTGGTGTGAAAATAGGAAACCACGGAAAACCATTTTCAGGGCTGCCGATAGTGGGATTCGAACCTACTATCTCCCGGATTTTAGCAGAATCAGTATCAACGAAGATGTCATCCATGCCAGTAGCGGCGACTGGGAATGACGAGTGGGGCGGGAGTGTTACAAAATGTTATAGACAACAAAGAGTACCGGGGTTCGGGGGGAATATAGTGGGTAGGGGGTAAACGACAAAACTGAAAAAGACTACAAAATGGTGTTTTGATGCTTTCGGAACAAATTTCGACTCAGAAGTAAAGGTTGACAGTTCACCAACTTAACTGCGGTAATAATAGTGTTTTAATATTTTGACAACACTCGATTGCTAGTCGCATTACTACGTCAGGACCTGAGCGAACTAGATACAGTACCTACGAGCGGTCAGACAAGGTACAGTATTTTCAACTAATAGGCCCTATTATTTTCAGCCATATAGAAATAGCACCAAGGAAAGGATAAATAACGAGCAGGATTTGACAGTCGCCGTTTTGAACTCTTGTAGCTTTTATTAGGAGCCAATGAATGTACGTCTGGCACAGGAAAGGGATATTTGACACGAGCTCTCATCGCACATCGTAGTCGAAATGAAACTGAATACCATTGTTAGGTCAAAGACGAAGCCTTTCATATTTTTGCTGTAACGTGTACGTTATTGTTATGAAATTTTGTACCGTACCCCTAAGGTACCTCATATTTCACAGAAGTCCTCAGTCTGTTACTGACAAAAGAGAAAAAAAATATACTTTTGAGTATAAAAGCGCGCTGTTCTTGTGAAAGCGCTCGTTTGCAGTAGATGTATGACACTAATTGGAGGAACACGAGTTTGACCTATGCGCCGTCTGCCTCACCTCACCTCAATTTCGATGATGGCTCAGCCATCCTAATTGATGTATGCGGGTGTGTTCTGTGTGCACTCCCGCCCGGATGACATCACACAGACCGTGCACAGTGCAACGCAAATTAAACTTTCAGTAGTTCTACTTTCTGCCTGAGCGTGTATCGTGTAGCAGTCGACCCCTGTTAAGTATGCTGTATTAAAGTACACAACAGTGGGCTGTATGAAAACTTATGCGTGGATGGATTTTGATAATTAAAATGCATTTTGAAATGTACATAAGCGAGAAAAGACTAAAGGGCTGACTGCTAGATGTGGGTTAAAAGTTCGAAGACTCCGTGCCGTTGTTTTTTCTTCTTTTTCTTATGGTTGATCTTATAAATGCTCGTGTGAAGACGCATGCCGTAAGATGATACACACTTGAGCTGAAGATGTTTAGTTAGATCATACGCACTAACATTCGGCTAAATGTTGATTTTCCCAGGATTTTTTTCCCGTACTCGTCGGGGAAAGACCCATATCCGATTCGGCAAAGCAGTAATTTTAATACCAAAATCTCAACAGCTTGGCGGGAACATATACTCTTAACTAAGCATACTAGACAAATATCTGTGACCAAACGATTGGATTTGAACCCAACTGTCGGTAGCCCTGAAGATGTTTTTTCGTGGATTAGTATTTTCACACCGGGCGAACGGTAGGAATGTTCCTTTATTAACGCTAAGATCGCTTCCTCCCTAGTCCTAGCCCTTTCCTAACCCATCCTCGCCATGAGGTCTGTCAATGTCGGAACGACGTAAAACAAATTACACTTAAGAAAATGGAAATTGCAACAAAATGAAGGCATTGCTCGTTTGTGTTGATTTTCAAGATATGGAACGATGCCATGTAGGTATGTAAACGATCAAAGTTTCAGACCCATTGGATAGTTGCTACAGGTCTCCCCACGTGATTGGTCGCGAAGTAATCAACTCCAGTATACGGACTCTGGTGTAGCGTAGTTGACTTGCAGTCTGTGCAGTGAAGCGTTCCCCGTCAAACATGGCTCGACGACAGAAAAGAGTACGCTATCAACAACTGTCGCCGTTTGAGAGGGTTCGGATAATTGGGCTGTGTGAGGCTGGATTAACGCTAAGGACTGTCGCTGCACGTGTTGGCCGACAGGCATCTACGGTACAACGTGTATGGCAGCAGTGGTCAAAAGAAGGTACCCACACTCGTAGACCTGGCACAGGCCCAGCGCGACGGACAACTGTGAGAGAGGATCGCCGCATCATTCGGATGGCCCGGATGGAACCCCATGCAACAGCAGCGCAAATTCGAGCAGCTGTGGCACCCCACGTTACACAACAAACAGTTGGTAATCGCCTGCGTGCAGCTGGTTTACGAGCCCGTGTCCCTGCAGAAGGTGTTCCATTGACCCCACAACAGCGACGTGTAAGGCTGGCCTGGTGTCGAGAAAGATCAGCTGAACATGAACAGAAGGGAGACCGTAGTACTTAGATTTTGTGCAGGTGCTGAGGGAAACAACCATGATGAAATTTCATTCTGATGATGATGATGATGATGATGATGATGATGACGATGATGATGATGCCTGTTGTTTTAAGGGGCCTAACATCGAAGGTCATCGGCCCCTGGCGAATGCTCTAATGAATGGGCGCGAGTAGACGCTTATGGTGCCAAAGTACGTTCGGAATATCTGGATGGATAGTGACATAGTATTTTCCATGTTGTTGGAAGGTACCATGCCACTCGTTGTTCCACGCCGTCAATTGTCGTCGACGAAGCAAGGAAATGTAATCCGATGCTGGAACTCTAGTGTATGTCTGTAAGCCTTCAGTGGCAGCAGATCGTGTTGCTTTGTCTGCTAGCTCATTGCCTGGGATTCCCATTTGGGCTTTTAGCACAAATATGAAACTTTCTTCCCCTCTGTTTCAAGTCAATGTACCACTCCAATAATCTCATGTACGAAAATCAAGGCTGTTGTCCGTGAGTTAATGGTTTGTAGACTCTGCAGTGCTGACCTGGAATCGGACAACACCACAGACAACCGCCCAGGAAGATTTGCAGCGTATTCGAGGGCCCCCCAAATGGCTGTAAGCTCAGCAGTATATATGGATGCTGTCGGAGGTAGTTTAAATTGTCACAGCTGCCTGACTGAACATCAATATGCGCACTACCAACTGTATTACAGTCCTTTGATTCATCTGTGTAGATGTAGATATGTCCAGCGTGTGGCCAATCTGCCAGGTAACGTTTCAAGCTGACATCGTTACAGTTCACAGTGATCTCAAATGATGTTTGTAGTCGTGTATCCAGGTTCTTAATAGTTGTTTCAAAAGAATAGTCAAAACTGGGATGGGTATCTGTAGTGCTTATAATACGTCTGCAACCTTGTGTCGGTAGATTTACCAGCACGTCAGAGAATGCATGTGGGATAAAATTCTGGCACGTCGGCGTCTCCGTAAAGCGTACATGTAGTTAATGGACGTAAAACCAATGCCATTATTAAGGGAGAGTAGTTGATGTCCCAGGGATTTCAGGCGGAATTTACGACAAGAACATAACAGAATAGACGGAGCATCCTGTCTTAGAAGAAGCCCGCCTGGACTGCATCGAGGTCAGGTACCACTACGTATGGAATTGTTAGCAGAAGAATAATGATAAGGCGTATTACTTTATTAAGCATGCAAGACGATTAAGTGTTCATTAAAGTGTCGACTGGTTGCCGTTAATCGAATATTCGATACTGGTTACTGCTTAAGAATACTCAATTGTCCGTTCACTTATACCTGTTTGTTACTTACTTTAAAAATATTTCACTTCAAATCTGACTTTAACGTTTGACATAGATGCAACATTTAAACATATACAAGTTGCTTTACGTCGCACCGTCACAGATAGGTCTTATGGCGACGATGGTATAGGAAAGGGCTGGGAGTGGGAAGGAAGCGCCCATGTCCTTGATTCAGATACAGCCTCAGTATTTGCCTGGCGTGAAAATAGGAAGCCACGCAAAACCATCTTAAGGCCTGCCGACAGTGGAGTTTGAATCCTATATCTCCCGAATGAAAGCTCACAGCAAAATTTGTTTCCATCTGGCCACTGTACCAACTTACGTCATGAACAGATTTGTTTTAGCCACTAGCTGAACAGGCCACCTGTAGCAGATCAAGGGTACGGCGATTATATTACATATTATCACATTATCTGTAATCAGCAACAACAACAGCCGGTGAGTTTAAGGTAAACTAGAACATCCAAAATAGAGGGTTTCACTGCCAGGTTTCACTACCCTGGACTTCTCCACTATGATATTATGTTTAGTGCCACATCAGTTACCATCGATGGTAAGAGACGCCGATATGTTGTCCCCGAAAGTATTTCTTGACGTGCTAATAAGTTTACTGACAAGAGTCCGTTTCATTATCTCGCTTAAAGTACTCTTAAATATCAGTCGACTGAGTCGCATTCAAGTACGCAATCTTGAATAATCGAGCTGTAACCAACTACACTACTGTAGCATCCAGCAAAATTGTAGTTAACTTTATTACAAGTTTCTGAGAACAGCGGTGAATAGGCATTCTTCAATTGTAGTCATTGATTCTGATAAGAGTCGGTAAACGAAGAAAACACCTCAGAAATAGTGCAATGACAAATATAGTAATATGAAATAATTATCTCAGAGATAAATTATCTTCATTCAGTTTTATTTTTTTTTAAGCTTTGATGTAGTCCATTTCTCTTTCATCTGTCTAACTTTCAGACTCCAAGGATATGTTCCCCTGAAATCAGTAGAAGTCACTTGAGATGAGAAGGGAATCTCGACTCCACAACAGTTTGCCATTCTTTGGAGGCCTGGAAGTAATCGATACGGAGGAGAGGAGAATTGCTAGTTTAATATTTGATTGTGTGAGAGCTCTTCACTAATGGCTTTGTTTTGTTTCTGTCTGTTTGCAGGCGCACACTCCATTGCTGCCCGGGGACAACAAACACGTAAGTGTGTGGCAGGCGGTTACTCCTCTAGTTAATAAGGCACGTGTAATTAGAAGTAGCACTACCACTTGGCCATCTCCCCGAGTTTTATCTCCTCTCTTGTCTCGGGGTTATATTTAGAGCTACAGACATTTTTCTTCATTTTCAAGGTTTGCAGTCAAGCAGGGGAAGGAAAAATAGAATACAGTGCTTCATTTCACTGGAGTGTAATGGGTAGGGTATCTTTTTACAAACCTACATTAAATTAATTGAACCCTTTTCTATCTTTTATGAACACGATGATATGATTATAATTTATTATTAAGTCATATTGGAACTGGTATAAAAGCATATTTTAGCCATATTGTAATTATTTAAGCCGTTCTCCAAGTATTATTATTATTATTATTATTATTATTATTATTATTATTATTATTATTATTATTATTATTATTATTATTTTATTATTATTATTATTATTATTATTATTATTATTATTATTATTATTATTATTATTATTATATTTTGTGGTGAAATGAAGTTTGAAGGGTTTCACGAGAAGTTGGAAAACAGAAAGTAAAAATGAATGTTAAGAATGCGATCGGTTTGCTCCTGGTCCTCTTAGCAAATTGTGGACAATAATTATCTTTTGAGTTATGTTTCGAAGATTTTATGTCATATTTTGGTATTTTTAGGGCATAAATACATGCCTATATCCAGCATTTTTAGATCTCGGAAATCCGAGCCCTAGTGATGAATAAGCCTGATTCTTTGTATATTTCCTTTCCCAACTTGATGTAATTGCTTTTATTATTCCTGTATTAACATCTCTTTTCGGTGTGTGTAACAGACAGCTATTGCGATTTGTACCAAACTTTTGGTTGATATAATTTTCCGTCATTGATTTAAGTATTCACTTAAATGACCAGAAATCCATAGAGGAGTAATTTTCTTTTTAATCGTAACAACTACTGTATCCGTACAGTAATTTTAGATCTTTCTGCTTTCTGTAAATTTTGCTCCGTAAATTTCTACATGTATTAAAGCTGTTGAGAAGTACCAACACGAATTTTCGAATAACTGACTTTTTAATGAAAATGAAAACTACATATAATGTGGCATTGGGATATTTTGTCTGTTACTCTTTCTTGTAAGATGAAATTTGAAAATTCCTGGAACATAATCATGAATACCATTGAGCGAAGCCGTCCGTCCGCATCCATACATTCACTTTCTCTCTGATGGATAGCGTGGGTCTTCTAGTAGATAGTATCCTCTATAATATCAAGAAAATGTTAAAAATAATATTAATACCGTTTAGTTAATGATAATAAGTTCAAATTCTGCCCAATATACGTGGGACTTAGGAAGTGAAATGTTAAGTTTATTCTATCGGAGTTTTTGGGGGGATAGATCGTTTTTACCTCAATGTATTTAATAGTTTTATTAGTACTACTACCTCTTATTCTATTACTATTACTACTACTGCATTCCACTAATTACTTTTACGGTTTTTAGAGACACCGAGATGCCATAACTTTCCCCCATAAGAGTTTTCTTACATGACAGTAAATCTACCCATATGAGGCCGGCGTATTTGAGAACCTTCAAACACCATGGGACTTGTGAGCTGGAATAGAAACCGCCAACTTGGGCTCAGAAGGCCAGCACGCTACCGCCTGGTTTATTCAGCTTGGCTTAGTGGGTTTATACGAGTGTATACTGCCTTGTTTGCTCATTCCAACAGAATTTTAGGGACTTGCTGAACCCTGCCCACTATCTTGGTAATCTGGGATAGAAGTCCTCAAAAGACTTTTACTTAGATATGAGGGAATCCTGTTAGAAGTTTAAGATATTGATTTTCTTAGCTCTGGACCACAGTATATATTAATATCTTCTTGAATATTTAACTTTTAATTCTGATCGAATTTTGAGAGGTTGTCGTGCGATAGACATACATAATATTGTCATTAATGGCCAAACCCCCTGAGAGGAAAGTAGTCTGACTCCACACGTCACCCAAGAATGCCCTGAAATGTTTACTAGTTACAGCAGTCGATATGTACTAGAGATCGGCGAAGTGCGCTGCTGACCGTTTCGAAACATTCGTTACGGCACAGCGAATTGCTTCGAAGCAGTGTGGCGACACACGGCATACTTCCGTCTCGTACTGCAAGAGGATAAGTACTGATAACCATACTACACAGCAGTGTTTCGAAATGGCGTGATGAAACATGAACCACGCTTCATAGCCAAATTAAATTTACTGAATGAACTGTTCGACGTTCTGATAACGATAAAATATGAAGTTAAATAATAATAATAATAATTATTATTATTGTATGGCTACCGTGTGCAGACATTTCGATTTGACGCCATCTGGCTGTCTGCTCGTCAATTTCGACGTTCCGTTTTACTCTAGGCCCACTAGATGGCAGACAGAGTAAACCGGATCTCTCTTGGGCATCTATGGCTGAGATTTAATGAATTTTGTCGGGTAAACACCAAATGTATCACCAGAGATCTTTTACATGCCGACATTGTACGCCATGGAGTATCGAATGGACTTTTTTCCGCCCTTCAAAAATCCGACTCCCTCTGCCGGGTTTGAACCCGCTATCTTGGGATCCGGAGGCCGACACTCGACCACGGATCCACAGAGGCAGCTAATATGAACCGGTCGGGTTCGCTGGCTTTGCTGTCGAACCACCAACACGGACCCAGTCTCGAGCCCAACCCTCAACAACCCCCCATACACCTTCGAGCCGGTCAGTGCGACCAAGGTCACGAACCGGCTCGCCAATTTAAGGAACAAATATACAAAATAAAGCATTAGAATACAGCGGTTCGGAATATGAAGAGTATATTAACGAGTGACGACACATCTTCAGGGCAGTAGCACGCATTCGAACTCGGAGCCCTCTGAACCGAAGAGCACTACCCTGGCCATTCATCCAAGGAGCCGAACTCTGAAAGTGTTGAGGCCCTGAATGTGCCTTGAGTCTGTGTTTCCACGACAGAGTTACGTAGCGGCTTTTTCAGACTCAACAACGATACACTGTATTCCAGTACGTACTTATATAGCAACAAACTGCGTTTTCCTTCTTCTCTAAGTGCTTAGAATGATAATAAAAGGAATCCGTTTTAGAGAAAAGCACGCTAAAAGTAACTAATTTGAATTATAAAATAATTAATGAAATTTATGAAGAGTTCAAAATAAATATTCTATGTACAATAACAAACAATTCAGTTACAGAAGCATAGTAAAATAGCAGTCTAAGTAAATGAACTAATGTCAATAATTATAAAATGAGTAATGAAATCTAAGAAGAGTTCAAAATCGGAATTTTACGAACACTAACAAACAGCTTAAACTAGTTACGAAAAAGAAAGATAATTAGCAAAGTAAATGAACTAATTTGAATGATTATAAAATGAGTAAGTTTAAGAAGAGCCCAAGATTGGTACTATGTACAGTATAATTTTCGGAACTTCTGCACTTGACAAACGGGAGCGTTTTTCTGTTAGAGTATGACCCTGCTTTGAAGTCAATAATGTCCCTTTTCTGTGTAAAACATAGACCTTACATTGCAGAGTACATTGTTCTTTTCGTAACTTGACTCGCGGTTCGGAATATGAAGAGTATATTAACGAGTGACTACACATCTTCAGGGCAGTAGCACGCATTCGAACTCGGAGCCCTCTGAACCGAAGAGCACTACCCTGACCATTCATCCAAGGAGCCGAACTCTGAAAGTGTTGAGGCCCTGAATGTGCCTTGAGTCTGTGTTTCCACGACAGAGTTACGTCGCGGCTTTTTCAGACTCAACAACGATACACTGTATTCCAGTACGTACTTAGCACCCATGCATAGTTTTTATTAGTAAAATCTGCGTGGATATTAAATGAAACTATACTTGCACTGTGACTAAACAACAGAATGTGCCATGGACTGCCCAGTCACAAACTTATTTATCCCTCATTAATACGGAAATACAAAGAAAGAACTTACTTAACAAGATTCTCCTCTTTGTTAGCATGAAATGTAGATAAAGCACGCACTACCTTGGGGATCAGGAAGCTTTTCTTCTCCATTGTTCGTTAATTGTCATTTTCTTTTGTTTAATTTGAAGTAGAATGTTGAGCATTATCGATTGGCGTTTAAACATCGATGGGAAATCAAAGTAGGGACGTTTGAAAATAGGTCACGTCAACTTAATGCATCGATCCCGTTTGGTTCATTCCTTCAGTCTTCCTGTGCGAGCGAGTTGCTGCAAGGAAGCAATTTTTATGCAGTGTTGTTTATCCTGTATACTGATACCACCAGCACAGTGCTGTGTGAAATCACCGAGCTCGATAGCTGCAGTCGCTTAAGTGCAGCCAGTATCCAGTATTCGGGAGATAGTAGGTTCGAACCCCACTGTCGGCAGCCCCGAAAATGGTTTTCCGTGGTTTCCCATTTTCACACCAGGCAAATGCTGGGGCTGTACCTTAATTAAGGCCACGGCCGCTTCCTTCCCACTCCTAGCCCTTCCCTGTCCCATCGTCGCCATAAGAACTATCTGTGTCGGTGCGACGTAAAGCAACAAGCAACTAGCTCTGTGACATCATCACACTGTACTCTGAATTTCTTTAGTTCTAGTAAAATAAAAGCAGGGTAGACTAGAGCTAGAGTAAATATTGCCCTGGAAATGATGATAAATAAGTTGGCTATGTGGTATCTATGCCTTATAGACCCACTAACATACCTGGAAGCCATAAAGTTTAAATATTTTAACTACTAACGGTCTTCACAGACGCCGAGGAATCGAAATATTTGACTTGCGAAGAGTTATATAACATGTCGGAACTAACGACGCGGGTATTTTAACACCCTCAAGTGCCGCATCCTCAGCCAGGATCGAACTTGCCATCTTGAGAACAGAAAGTAAAAGACTACTCAAATTAATGACAAAACGGTATTAACGGCAACATTTACATGCAATGAATAGGTCTACAATGAAATTGATTGTAAATCAAAATAGAAAATGGATTTATTAACGTTATTTCTTTCTTCCTTTCTTAATCTGTTTATTGTCCAGGGTTGGCTTTTTCCCTCGGACTTAGCGAGGGATCCCACCTCTACCGCCTCAAGGGCAGTGTCCTGGAGCTTCAGACAGCGGATCGGGGGATACAACTGGAGAGAATGATCAGTACCTCGCCCAGACGGCCTCACCTGCTATACTGAACAGGGGCCTTGGTGGGGGATGGGAAGACTGGAAGGGATAGACAAAGAAGAGGAAAGGAAGCGGCCGGGGCCTTAAGTTAGGTACCATCCCGGCATTTGCCTGGAGGAGAAGTGGGAAACCACGGAAAACAACTTCCAGGATGGCTGAGGTGGGAATCGAACCCACCTCTACTCAGTTGACCCCCCGAGGCTGAGTAGACCCCGTTCCAGCCCTCGTACCACTTTTCAAATTTCGTGGCAGAGCCGGGAATGGAACCCGGGTCTCCGGGGGTGGCAGCTAATCACACTAACCACTACACCACAGAGGCGGACTATTAACGTTATTTACGGCATGAATTATAATTTTGTAGTATCTTTATTTCATAATCAAGATGTGAAATTTTTCTTTCAATAATGTCCTGTCGTGAACATAAGAAATATGTCTTCTGTAAGTTACTTACTGATGTGAAGTAAATACCTAAGAGCAGCTCCTCCATGACAGATAAAGGAATATTAGGAAGTGCCTTTTCGCAGTTTCAAATAATGGTATCTGTTTGTCTTTTACAAGTCAGTCGAGCACTATCCAGTCCGAAGCTTGCAACATTCCCCATGCGTGTTGCTGTAGTCATGTGTAATACTATAAGAACGTATCGCTGGCATAAATATAACTGTCGCAACAGGGACCTGCCATGGGTGAGCATGGTTAAACTTAACAGAGTGTTAACCTGGAGATGAAATATAGACCACGCATTACAACGACAGCGCTAGAGCGGGAGCATTGCGTCCTCAACCCCACAATATGACTGACTTCACTCTGTCAAGAGATCACGCCGATGTGGTCACTTCAGGTGTTTCGCAACGGCTCGTCGTGGTACAAGTCGTATCACAAAATTCAGCGGGATCTTAATATCCCAAATCAACAAATCCAGAACTAATAAGAATGAGGAAATCTCAGATTTCCCTCAGCCAGTCAAACTACGAGGACTAAGAAGCCCAATACTCGATTCAGATACTACATCCCTTGGCTCCTGTACTACAAATTTTAATTTTTCAGCTTTCCTAAATTCTAAAAAACAATATCTTAAAAGGTGCTAAATTACTTTTTCTTTTTCCATGACCCAGCAGTGTGGGCGGATCAGATCTTATCTGCCAAACACCGGTAGGACAGAGTGATTTTCTCTCCGCCAATGGAGGTAACAAGCGACTTTTCTGTCTAATCAGATAAACGTACGAAACTGATGTGTAGAAGGGTATTTCATCTTCGCTCTGGGGCTCCCATCGAATCTGTCATACATACATACATACATACATACATACATACATACATACATACATACATACATCATTATAGACCGTTATGCCTTTCACAGTTCAGTCTGCAAACCTTTGTGAATTAACTAAACGTCGCCACAAACCTCTATTAGCAACTAATGCCGCGGCATCATTTAATTCGATACCTCTTATCTGTAAACTGAGTCTAACCGTCGTCGTCGTGGTCTTCCTCTGCTTCTCTTACCCTGCATAACAGAGTCCATTATTCTCCTAGGTAACCTATACTCCTCCATTCGCCTCACATGACCCCACCACCGAAGCTGGTTTATGCGCGCACAGCTTCATCCATCGAGTTCATTCATAACTTAGCCTTTATCTCCTCATTCCGAGTACCCTCCTGTCATTGTTCCCACCTGTTTGTACCAGCAATCATTCTCGCTACCTTCATGTCTGCTACTTCTAACTTATGCATAAGATATATCCTGAGTCCACCCACCTTTCGCTCCCGTAAAGCAAAGTTGGTCTGAAAACAGACCGATGTAAAGATAGTTTCGTCCGAGAGCTGACTTCCTTCTTACAAAATACTGTTTTTTTTTTCCTACTTGCTTTACGTCGCACCGACACAGATAGGTCTTACGGCGACGATGGGACAGGAAAGGGCTAGGACTGGGAAGGAAGCAGCCGTGGCCTTAATTAAGGTACAGCCCCAGCATTTGCCTGGTGTGAAAATGGGAAACCACGGAAAACCATTTTCAGGGCTGCCGACAGTGGGGTTCGAACCTGCTATCTCCCGAATACTGGATACTAGCCGCACTTAAGCGACTGCAGCTATCGAGCTCGGTACAAAATACTGTTGATCGCAACTGCGAGCTCACTGCATTACCTTTACTACACCCTGATTCAATCTCACTTACAGTATTACCATCCTGGGAGAACACACATCCTAAATACTTCAAATTATCTACCTGTTCCAGCTTTGTATCATCAATCTGACATTCAATTCTCTTGGATTTCTTACCTACTGACATCAGTTTAGTCTTCGAAAGGCTAAATACCATACTCATTGCACCTATTTTCAAGTTCCGGGATATTATACTGCAGGCTTTCAGCACAATCTGTCATTAAGACCAAGTCGTCAGCATAGGCCAGACTGCTTACTACTCGTATATTTCCATCTGGCGGAATCGCTCCCTGCCACTTTATACCTTTCAGAAAATCTATCTCTTGGGAAAAATAGAATATAACAAATATCACTCGCATTAGCCCCCTATGTAGATCAGTGGTAGAGTGTAGGTCTTTGGATTTCAGGATAACAGGTTGAAACCCGGTAAAGGTAGTCGGATTTTTGAACGGCATAAAGAAGTCCGTTCGGCACTCCTTGTCGTACAATGCCGGCGTGCAATAGATCTCGGATATCTTATTGGTGTTTACCCGACAAAATTAATTACTCATACATAGAAGAAGAAGAAGAAGAATATAAAGAAATCCAGGCTGAGTAGATCGGACGGTAGAGCGCTGGGCTTCTGAGCCCAACTTAGCAGGTTCGATCCTGGCTCAGTCCGGTGCTATTTGAAGGTGTCCAAAGTTGAAATTTCACATTGTCTTTTATGTCTTCGATATTTATGTTTTAGAGGTTAAATAAAACAGAGTTTTAAAGCATTCCGCATCTTACGAGGTTAAATTGAGGTAAAGATTCAAAAATGAAGAATTTTTATTCTTCCAAAGCCATCTGGATTACAAAGTTGAAATTTCAAGATCAACGTGTGGTCTTAGGGCTTTCGTCAATGTTTCGTTAATTGGTTCAGGGGAGACGGTTTATAGGAGTTCTACTGTACCGTATGTACTAACTTTCGTTGTCAGGTAGGATGCCAGGGATACATTCTCTGAGTCTCTCAATAATATACGTACTGTATAACGTGGTAAAACGGTCCCAAATTTTGATAACAACATTCATAAAAGGCATTATATTGCAAGTTAAGATTATATAAGCGCCAAAGTGAGAAAATAAGTCATATTATGCAATAAAAGTCCAAATATTCGCTATTAAACCCTGAAACTTCAAAATATGCATTATGCATTAATTTTCTCCTAAAAAGGCCAAAACATGCAAACATGCAGGGAAAGAGAACAGTTATTTGGAACTGTCAAGTCATAAAAGGAACATATGCAACGTTTGAGAATTGTAGCTAGCTTATTTAAAAACATGCATTTGTATGGAAATCCGGGCATTAATAATCACTCTTACATTCGCTTATAATTCAAATCTACTTCTATAATCACTCTTAGCATAATCACACTTAACAACCACCAATCCGTTTTTATCCAAACTCCACATGAAATTCACTATTCATTTCAAATAATAATCACTCTTAGCATAACAATTCAAATATACTTAATTAAAATCACTCTTAGCATAATCACACTTAGCCACCACTACTCCGTTCATCCATCTCATACCACCAAGTCAACCTCTTATTCATAACCTATCTTACCTTCACTATTCACTATTCATTTCATTCAAATACAATTAACAAACACACACACTATCCTCTAACTTACTAACGTTTTACTTCTCGTTACTATGCCCTCATC